>NW_008678915.1:17809-36222 GCF_000695815.1 Acanthisitta chloris
ATATGTGTGTTACTATACCAAAGAGTCCTCATGGTAATTTGCCACCTTGTCAATTTCTGTCATCCACAACTGTTATGAGCTCCTGTGCTTACGGATCTCTGCCAGACCTACAGCTCGATAATCTGTCAGAGGCAGCTCTCCATATGAGTTAAAGACCTACTGGAAGAGCTGGGCTGTCATAACAGAGAGCAGATAGATGAAGTGGCAGGAGGGGACAAAGCCCTTATTTTTAGTAAAAATGGAATTTTATTGTACTGTAACTTGGAATTTTTCAAACTTGCAGACTTAGCTATTTTAAAGTTAAAAAGCTTAGCAGAAGTGGTACTCACACACTGAAGCTCTCACACATTGTCTCCTTCAACATTTGTATAGGCTGCAGGTCTATAGGGATGTAACTGAACATATTATAAATGTTTAATTCCCTACAGTCTGTTCAGAGCAGCTCTGTGAAAGCCATTTCCTTGCCACTGTACTGCTCTGCCTTATTTTTCTCACTCACTTTCCAGTCTACATATCCAGCATTAAGATTTCATCTTCACCTTCTAGAGGCTGCAAAAATCTGCTATGCCCTTCATTTTAACTTCTCCCACCCTATTTTTTGCTAGCTGGGATACTTGCAGCCCTGCAGATAGTTCTGCTTGAACAGCTCCATTAGCTCAGACCTGCGTACACACCTCTATACAGGGCCCAGCCACTAGAGGGGACAGAGCCTTACTCTGGTGTGAAAGCACCTCAGATCAGACTTTGAGAAACGCCTGTTTCTGAAATGATGCTTGTTCTTTGGGAGAAGAGCAGGTCAGACAGGAAGACAAAACCTTTTGTTTTGAGACTTTCAGGTTGGTGGCACAACAGCTTGTCAAGAGAGACAGGCATATGTGCCAGGGTGTTATTCCCATTTGCCAAAGGTGAAAGGTGATCTCCATCTGAAGGTATTCTGCTAGGAATGGAAACATTTACGCTCACTTTGGCAAAACCCTTTGTCATGCTGGGAGACAAATGAGTGCCATACAAGAGTTGGTAATAATTCTCAGCACTCACTCACTGTACTCTCTGTCTTTTGAAGGGTTCCAGTTGCTTGCCATGCTGCAATAGCTAAACCCCTTTGCGGTTCAGTTTGCTTTCTCTCTCACACAAACACATAAACTTTGCACACAAGCATCATAGTATATGTGAAGTATTTTACAGAACCTAGTGAGAACTTTCCATGGATGTAAAATCATTAATCATCCCTCTACTGTGTCTCTTACTGTTGTTTGGTTGCTCACGTGTTGTGTGCTGTTGTTGTGCTATTCTATAACCTCTCTGGCTTAACATGGCTTGAAGGAAAAAAAGCATATTTGTAATTTATTAATTGGCTGGAGGGCAGCTGAAAGTTTTGTAACTGAGAAAATAAATCTCAAACTAGAAAACTTGAACAGCTTTGCCTGTGGTTTGAAGGCACTAAATAGGAACTCCAGGGGATGCAACAGCTTCTGCAACTGCTGTTGAAACGCTGCTTTGGGGACACGTCAGGTCATGCAGTCAGCTGCACTTTAGTTGTAAATGATGAAAACTAACAGTACAGCATTTACATTAATGAATATTGGCAGTGTTGTTGTGCCTATGCTCTTGTGGGGATATGAAGCCGCAGGGGGGTAAAGAAGCACTAACCAAACAAGCTAATACACTTTCCAGTTCTGTCATTCATTCAGATCAAGAGATCATGGTGAGACTTTCTGTGATGCTGAGAGATTGCAATTGGATTTTCTGTGGTGCTGTAAGTGAACTGATTTCCAGGTTAGTAAAACTTACGCTTATTATTGTAAAGCTGTAATGTTGTGCCTTAGAAGACTGGCAAGTTTAAAATACTGTTTAGGTTTGGAACTAGCAATGATCTCATTCAGCTATGTAATAGATATATTAATTAAGAGGCCTTAGTGGAAAGAGGATAAAAATGACCTAAGCTCCTTCTTAGCACATAACACTCCTACAGCTGGTCATTAGAGGTAAGGGACTGTTAAACCACAGGATGGCTAGGGACAAGTGTTTCTGTATACACTGGGGAGAAAGAAAGATTGTCAGAGGTGGCTCCTGTGGTCATCATTAGCTATAAAAGCAGAAGAGACACAGATCTAAAACTCTCCAGGACATGCCAGCCTTAAAGAACACTGCAGGTACTGATTAGTCAGAATCAGAGGCAACTGGCAACACTGCAGTAGCAAAGGAAAATTTTCATCATTAAATGTCATGTTAACAATACATTTTCTATTTGATCTTACAGCAAATTTCTTCCATTATTGTGAAACTACTGCTTTTATGTGTTCCCTTATTTGCAAAGCTTAAATAGTGTTAGGGCTGAAAGATCAGACACAAGGCATGCCGTTCCCTGAGGAATGACTGTCTTACAAACCCCAGCTGGAGACCATTGTCATAGTCACCAGCATATCCTAGCTCTCCAAAGCCTAAAGGATGAACCTAGAATGGCAGGGTTTCTGCATAAAGAGCTTTTTATGCTGATCACCAGAAGATGACATGATTCAAAATCATGGATTAAATGTCAGTGCTTCAGGAAACAGACTGTGATGGGTGAAATACCAAAGGTCAGAGTCACATAAGCCATGACCTGCTCACATGAACGACTGTCACATGTCACACCATACCCAGTAGTACAGAGAAGTAGTGCAGAGAAGGCACTGGTAGGCATGGATACAAATGCTGAGTAATTTCATTGCTTTTAAAACACAAATCTCCTATTTATTTCCTTCTTCCATTGAGTCTGCAGAGGACTAGAGCATGTACAGGAATACTTTGTACAGTTGTTCAGGTGCTCCAAGTTTCTATTAAATTTTCTGTTCTTTACTTTTCTCACAAACTGAGACCTCAGTAGTGATGCTGGGGAGTAAATCCATGCACAGTCTAACACAAAGTGTTTAAGAATGTCTAATGCATGAGGATAAACCTTTTCCAACAAGGTATGAAATAGATTGATAAGTGTGATAATGCCACAGAGGGTTCTGCATGCCCTTCTGTGTTTCCTACCCACCCTCCCCAGGGTTTGGCTGCTCATACTCCACAGATCTAAGGATCAACTCTGCTCCTCCCTGGCTGTATAACTTCAGGTCAGGCTGCTGGTGAAGCTGCTGGCTAGTGACAAAGAGCTGTGTGAAATTCTGTTGAAAATTAGTCTAACAAAGGTAAAATTATATTCAGGGGATCAAGGAATTTCATGACATAAGATGAAACATACTGACATGAGGAGGAATACACTGGAAAGAAATTGAAAACTGGTTTCTGGGTTATTTGGTGCCCTTGGTATTGATGGAGCTGGTGGAAAAGATGTTGGGTTGTAATGTTGAAGGTCTGCTCTAGGGAGTCACAGAAGTGAGTGCTCTCCTTCAAATATTGCCCACTAGGCTAACAAAGGCACCTTGGATTCCCTACAAGAGGTGGTGAACATAGCTCTGTCTTGTAGCTCATCAAATCATAGCTCTATCTTGTGTATGCCAGTAGGTAAATACTTGCTGTGTACATGTAAAATCGTACATATCCTGTTTGCAGAGTCTTCACTATAGACACTTGAACAAATGGACCCAAAAGAAGGGGGACAGCCACAGGTGACAGGACCTGCTCCCCAAAACACCACCCTGAGCCATTGCTGCATGTGAAGCCACCAGTATACATAGAGGAGGTTCTCACACAGGCATTGGGATTTACCTTCACAGAAAACCCAAATTCCCTACCTGGGGGACTTTGATAAGAGCTTTAACTTTCATACCAGATATTCTGTGCCTTGCTTGTTCTGATTCATTAACAATATATAAAATGATCCAATATTTGACCACTGCCTTTAAATCATAGGATTTTCCATTCTAAATGACAACCTTTGCATTTTACTAGTGTGGCTTAGTCTTTAATAAGCTTTTACTACGTCTATATATCTTACCAACACTCTGAGAAGAAGCTTTTGTACCTATTATAAATTACCATGGCAGTGGAATGACCACATCCACTGGCATCCTTGAGAATATGATGCTCCTACCCCAGGCCTTGGCTAGCACACACAGAGAAGGAAGCATTCGTATTGCAGTTGCACCAAGAGAGGAAGGTGTGGGCTAGTTGTGTGGTTGAAGTTGGGGCGGCAAAACCTTCTGAATCCAACCATCTCTGCAGAGTCCAAATCTCTGTAAGCCATGTAAAGGTGCTTAGTGCCTCTTTCTCAATTTCCTCATTTTTGAAAGGGATATTTTAATTCTTCCTTCCCTGGAGAGACACAGGAATTGATTGATTAATGTCTGTAAAACAGCGAAGAGAGAAGCACTGTGTAAATGCTGCAGTTGATTATTGTTATTCAGTCTTTTAAAGGAACATGAAACTATGCTAAGCCTTTGAGCTCAGCTGGACCTTTGGAGTGAAACTGAGAACTGTATCTTGAAAGTTAGGGAGCTACTGTTTAACAGCCTCTGTAAGCACAGCAGGCCAGCATTTGTTGAGTACCCTGAGATGCATCTGCCTTACTCCCAATTCTTTTTGCTTTAGCTGGCAATATTTTATTACATATTAGCATTATTATCAAGAGTTAAAGTGGCTGGTTGGTATTACCAGTTTGTCACTAATTTCTGTGGATTCCTCCTTATTCTCCCTTAACACAAACACCAGAAATATCAGTGGCTATTTTTGAAGCCACTGGGAGGAACGCATTACAAGTGTGGATTCCCACAAGACTCCTCCTCACAGAAGTCCCTGAAAGGACTGCTCAGCCCATGTGAGCAAGAGCTATGAAAGGCCAAGAAATCGTGAACGTATACTAAGCAAATTCCAGAAGAAATGCTGTGTCATGCCCTAGCAGTGACAAAGACTGGCAAATATCTTCATCTACCCACAAGACACTAAGACCATTTCTGGAGGCATTTCTGGTAGCTTATTACAGTAATTATTACAGTTCTGTTTGTGTTGTACAATATTACCTCATGAAACAAATTTCTCATCTTCAGGCCTCAGGCCCTGGATGTTCTGGAAAGGGTTGTTCGGCATTTTGTGGGTATGGACCACCTGCAGCATAGATAATTTCACCTAAGTCTTGCTCCACTGGGATCGTCCCGGTGAAAGTTTCCAAGGTCCAAGGACTGGGTAGCTTGAGATAAAAGTAGAAGGAGTTTTGTCCCTCCCTAGTAATAGTTTTCTTTTGCAATTATATGTGCCCAGAAATTTATTTACAGAGAATGAATTGCTCATCCTGCTAGCTGAATAGCATCACCAGGATTCTCAAATCATGAATGTTGTGACCCAAAAATTCCTAAAGAACCTTTGTGGGAAGAATTAAGCCATTACTTAACTGTGGCTGGAGCTAGTACTACAAATGGGCTCCTTTGCAGAAGGAGGGGATGGGGAAAATTGAATGGGACAGCATAGTCTCAAGGTCACCACATTTCATGCAACACTACAGAAAGTTGCTAAGTAAGAGGAGAGGCAGAATACATGCCCTAGGAGACTTGCAGCAATCCAAAGCCTCCAGGAAAACCAAGAATGTGTCCACGGACAGAAAGACAAAGGCTGATACCATCTGCAATTTCTACAGACTCCAACACTGCAACAAATTCAATTCTGCCCAGACTCCTCATGTATCCTGAGACTATGATTCTGCAGGGGATGGGTGATCTGTTCCTTACAAAAAGATTAACCTAATGTCTCTGGAGGAGCACGTGGTTCCCTAGGAGCCAATGCAACAGGCTCAGCTCCTTGCATCCCCACAAATGCTGCTGCCAAGAGATCTATTGCAGGCATACTTCGAAAGAGGTTCCCAACAACTTGGAACACATCCCCCTGATCCAGCGGCAGTCGATAAGCTCAGGCTCTCCATCTCAGCCTGCTCTACCTCTGTCTCCTGTACATTTCTCTCTAACTTCAAAGGGTCTGCAGAGGAGGGTGTCTCTCCTGTATGTGCCAGTTCAAGACTGCATTTCCAAAGGGACTACAACAGAAACTTGATGAGTAGCAAAGGTAAGTGTATACCACATCTCTTTCTGCTTTCTCTACCTCTGCCAACACTTATAGCAGCATGAAGATGCATAGTTTCATTGTAACACAGAATACCCAGAGCTGGAAGGGACTCGCTAGGACCATCAAAGTCCAACTATTGGCCCTGCTGACACAAGAATCACACCATGTGCCTGACAGCATTATCCAAATGCTTCTTGAACTCTCTCAGGCTTGGTGCCATGACTACATCCCTGGGGAGCCTGTTCTTGTGACCAGCCACCCTCTGGGTGAAAAACCTTTTCCTAATATCTAACCAAAACCTCCACTGACATAGCTCCATGATGTTCCCTCTGGTCCTGTCTCTGGTCATCAGACAGAAGAGATCAGTGCCTGCCTCTTCACTTCCCCTTGTGAGGAAGCTGTAGACCATGATGAGATCTCTTCTTTATGTTTTCTTGCTTTCTTCCCTGAGCTGATTCTCTTCTTCAGCCCTCCTTGCCTGAAACCTCACAACACATCCAAAGTTAAACACCTCTGTGCATTAAGACTTTTCAGTTCTCTGAAAAGGGAAGGAGTTATCATAGAAGCAACCGGGTTGGAGAAGACCTCAAAGATCATCGAGTCCAGCCCTACCGTGGTTACTAGACCATGGCACTAAGTGCCACATCCAGTCTCGTCTTGAAAACCTCCAGGGATGGTGAATCCACCACCTCCCTGGGCAGCCCATTCCAATGTCTGACTACTCTCTCTGTAAAAAATCTCTTCCTAATATCCAACCTAAACCTCCCCTGGCAGAGCTTGAGTCTGTGGCCTCTTGTCCTACTGCTAGTCGCCTGGGAGAAGAGACCAACCCCCACCTGACTCCAACCTCCTTTCAGGGAGTTGTAGAGGGTGATAAGGTCTCCAGGACTTATTACATGCTGTACTGGTTTAATTGACGAAATGATGGATCTCTGCAACTAGACTGAATTTGTGCAGCCTTTACTGATTTAAATCATAATTTAGATGATGTGGGACAATGCCATGTTTTAAATGTTTTACCAGATGGTTACATGGACTGGAGTGTAATTCAGATGAGTCCTTTGATACTATATCTCTCCATGTATGTGTTTTATGAAAGATCTTTAGTACATTATCAGTGGATAAAACAATTAGGAAACTTTCAATCAGATCCATATTTAGCATCATACACTGAATCTCTTGTTTTCTTTTGTCACACCAGTTAATGATCTTAGAATCTTTTCAGTTAAATGCCAAATCACCGCTCAGTGATAAGCCAGCTTGGCTTGCTTATGCAAATGTATTCAAACCTCCTTAGGTCTGGAAACAAGCTCCAAGATCTGGTATGAGACAAAATCCAGAAGGTGCACAGACACATAATGCCAGAAAAAAGAACATTTGAAGAGCATGAATATTTCCATTTAGGGTGGAGGTCCAGGTCAGAGCTCATTCCACTCAAAGTACTTCACCCTGTCTTCACCTCTAGCATGAGCACAGGCAGGCAGGCTTTTGCTTTGGAGCATGATTATTGCCCTTCTCATTGAGAATGTGTGCCAGGGCAGAAAGAAAACCAGGTAAATGTAAGCAATGAGACTTAGAGCTTGTTTCTAGTGATGTCACTGCTTGCTCTGTGCATGAGTATCAGGATTCTGTTCTACAGCAGTATTGAGTGTTCTCTTACACTGAGAGAACCCAACAGCCCCTTTGCCTGCTGGCTGCAGCAGGTTCAGGAGCCATCAGCCATCTCAGCAGGCAAGACCTTGTCCAGGAGGGAGCAACCTGCACCCTACACTGCCCAGCAGTGAGGGAGGTGCTGCTGCACAGGGAATGCAAGGAGATGCTACCTCTTCCCCAGCCTCAGACAAGGGTGAAACCTAACGCACTTCCACCCATTCAGCTGTGCACACAATTGTCCCTCTACAGTCCAGGACTAATTTTAGACCTGTACTAGAACTTCATACTGACAAAAACTTCATGCTGGTTCAAGAACATATTTATGTACATTTTGGCCTCTATCTACCATATTATAGCAGCTCGTTTAGCACAAAATTAGTCCTGAAAGGATCTATTTTATTGCTGGCTGAATTGCGTATCTGCCTTTTTTCCTTTAGGACTAGGGCCACATGAAAGTGCTGATTTGCGCCTCTGTTTCCCAAAGCATATTTCATTCGTGTCTGTGCAGAGTGCAAGTTCCTCATAGCAGAATAAGTCTCTTGGAGTAGTATTGAATGTGGTCACAGACAATAAAATACCAGTCTTATTTAAAGGGCTGCCGCAGTAGCTGTAATACCAATAATAATATCTTCCATCTTCAGACATGGAAATAATAGTTTTGAGGTCCTTAGGACAGTCTTTCCCCTATTGTCCCAAAAGAAATGGTGACAGTAATGGATGGGAAAGGTAGGGTAGCCCACACTCTGCAAAAGAATGCAGATGGAAATCATCTGAGTGCTTCCCTACCCCCAAAAAGCACGCAACCTGAGATAGAAACATGTGTGTGCTGATTAAGAATTACATTTCCTTCCTATGTTAGTCTCTATGAAAATGAAAACAGGTGCTAGAAAGCTAGTGTTACATTTTGACAAAATGTATTTCAACAACAGGCCCAGGCTTGCCTCAGCTCAGGGACTCTGGAAGGAGCCTGGAGAAATGGAAAATAATAAGCAAGCTCCTCCTAGAGGTGCTCTGCAGCTCACCCAGGTTTTAGGGGTCATTTTCTTCCCTTGGTAACACTGCATGTCAGCAGTGGCCAGTCGCAGGGAAAGGAATGAAACTTTGGGCTGAACCAAGAGATAGAAGTGTGCCTACTGGTGAAGCAGAGGCAACTGGGTTCTGCTGGGGCTGTCAGTCTTATCCTGCTACAAGAAAAGGTGCCAGGAATAACTCCTTTGGTTTGTTTATCTGCCCCAGGGCTGAACCTCAGCACAGGTGATCTGTCTTAGCAGGAAAGCTTGGAAGTGCCTTTCATAAAGCTCTTGCATCAGCCATTGAAAGAGAAGTGAGGAGAGAAGGGGCAGCAATTTGGGCTCACCCCACTGTGCAACAGTGAGGAGACAAGGAGGAGCAGCAGCAGCTCAGCAGATGTTTGTGTTGTCAGCTGGCCTTGCCTTGCCTTGCATTAGGGTGGTGCCTCTGTGCTCATTGGGGAACAGGTGTGTGTGTCTCCAGACACCTCAGGTGTATGTGTTTGTCATGAACACATGCAGGAAAAAATGGAATATAACCCACCTGCCTGTTTTCTTAAGTCTTTTTTAGTAATACAACAATACACATCCACAAACATAAGATAAATGCCCCAAATTTACCCTGTAACTCTAGTTTTAATTTTTTTCCCCCCTTTCCTTGCAAGACAGTCAGCTGTCAGCCACAACAAGGGGAATTTAGTCTGCAGGCTTTTGGTCTTTGTCAACACAAAACCTATCTGGATGCAGCACCACAAACCTTTCTACACATCACATGGAATTATTCAATCCAGTAAAAACCTGCATTCATGAATTCCATGGTTGAGGATTAAACATTGGTAAAATGAGGAAAGTATGATGCCTTGTGCACAAGAACAGCAGCTCATCACTTAGCAATTCTACACCCAGACCACCTCTAACACTCAGCATGGCTTACAAACATCAGCTTCTGAAATGTACCATTTTCTGCTTGCAAATTCCAATTGAGGCATTTTAGGAAAGGAAGGAATAGAGTTACTACTCCAGATCTATGCATGTAAAAGAACCAAAGAGGTTCCCAGTCCTGCAATTGGTTAACATCAGATCTGCTAATGGAATTAATACAGCTCTCCATTTACATAATTTAACTGAGAACAGAATTTAGCCTTGTTATTTTATTACATAAAAACTGACTGGAGTCCTGGATGAATGTCTGAGCACAAGCCAATTATCCTCTGATTATCTAGGGGGGAAAAAAGAAGTGAAAAGGGTAGTGCTTTAATCACTTGTTTTTTTGACTCTAAGTGAAACTTTTTTCCTTGTGAGTGGAGAGAGAACAGATGCCTGATTAGAGTCCATGATAATTCTCACACAGATATAATTAAGGAGGAAGATCAATAAAAATCTCTTCTCGCTGGACTGTTGCCACTTTGAGGATAGATATTTAAGTATACAGAAATAAATGCTTTCTCTGGAAAGTACATGACAGTGCTTTTTTGGGAAAAAAATTTTGCTTGATTTATTAACAGTGGCCATGTTACTCATGAAGAATATTGGCCAGGGTTTTAGAGGAAAAAGAGTACTGCTGCTACTGAAAGATTGTGTGAATGTATACCGAAGTTTTTATTTAAAAGTAAATTCTGTAGGAAATTGTTGACTTTTCCAAGATCTTCTGGAACTTTTTCTGAAGTGTTTTATAAAATTTTATTTTTAATGTATTCATGAAGATACTAGAAATATGTTATATTCTTCAAAATGTTTGGTTCTGCCCTGAGCAGATGGTTGCTGGCCAGTGAATCTCTCCGCTCTGAATGTGCATGGGTAATGCAAAGGAAAGGTACGAAATGATACTAAATCGTGGACTCCCTTGAAGGCAGAGAGGCTCTAAAGGGAGACCTAGACAAATTAGAGGGCTGGACAGTCACCAGCCATATGAAGTTAAAAAAGACAAGTGATGGATTCTGTACCTGGAACAAGGCAACCCTAGAGGTACAGACAGACTGGGGAATGAGAAGCTGGAGAGCAGCTCCATGAAAAGGGACCTGGGGGTCCTGGTCATTGGCAAGTTGAATATGAGTCAACAGTGTGCACTGGTAGCCAGGAGGGCTAAGCAGATTCTGGGATGCATCAAGCATAGCATCACCAGCTGGCTGAGAGAAGTGACTGTCCTGCTCTGCACTGTACTCGTGTGGCCTTGCCTTGCGTCCTCTGTGCAGTTTTGGGCACCACAATATAAGAAAGAGATAAAACTATTAGAGAGTGTCCAAAGGAGGGTTATGAAGGGTCTAGAGGGGAGGGCACATGAGGAGCAGCTGAGGTCACTTGGTCTGCTCAGCCTGGACATTTTCCTTCTTGTGTCTCATGCTTTGCCAGTGAGAAGGTACACAAGAGAAACTGGGAGGGAGCATAGCCGGGACAGGTGACCTGAACTAGACAAAGAGATATTCCGCACCATAGAACATCATGCCCAGTGTATAAAACAGGAAAAGGGGCTGATACGGGGAGGAATGGAGTTACATCGGTCCATGAGTAGTGAGCAGTATTGTGCATCACTGGTTTTGTTTTGTTTTGTTGGTTTTCTTCCTTTCACTTTCTTTTTATTATCCATTAGCATTTTATCTCTATCTGTTCTAAATTATTAAACTATTCTTATCTTAACCTGTATATTTTATTTTCTTCTCCCCATTCCTCCAGGCTGGGGAGAAGGGGGAATGAGGGAGTGTGAGCAGCTGCATGATTCTTGGCTGTTAGCTGGGGTTAAACCACGACAATGATCTGCATAGATCCTCCATTTTGGTATTCTCAGACAATGCTGTAGTCAAAAGAAAGCATAGTAAGAGCAAGTATAATGAAAGAAAATTCTTGATCACAACATTAACTTCAGGCTGGGCTACACTACCAGATGTGAAGGAACTTGTTTTCACAGACAAGTTTGGTGCTTTACTTACAACAGCGTGTCTTGGATGACACAAGCATAAGTACATGGTTCACCATCTGCCAAGTCCCTCCATTCCTGATATATCTTCTGAAAGTATCTTATTTGCAAAGATCTGTAGTATTTTTGGTAATGGCACCACAGTGTCTGAAAATGCACTTTACCATAATGTTCCAGGTAATGAAGACTGGATTATAGTGAAAATCCTGGATAAGTGCTATGACATTCTCTACTCCTGGCAAATGTGTTCTTCCTGATTAATGCTCTTATAATAAAACATCACAATGATTAGGCCATTAATTTAAGAAGTCCTAAAGTAAAGTCCCAGCTGACGCTCTGTGGCATCATTTGTTAATGCCTTTTCTTCATTGAAAAGACAACCACAGAAATAGCAGCAGATCTCTTAAACTAAAAAGTTACTATTTCATTAATAAAAGAGAGCGCACATCCGAACATGGTAGTGTACATCAGATCCAACATTACATTATGACTGAAATTACTTTTTGCTATAAATAGGACTGGCACTGGATACAGTGCTGATATTCTTAACATTCTTAAATGCATCATCAAATAATTCTTATTTAATGCTGTCCATATCTTTTTGCTTACTATTAGTAATCTATTGACAAGGAGTCCCTTCCAAACAAAGCTTTCTATGATTCTATGCTGCTTTGCTGCTAAGGTGAGGGTTCCGGAAATTTCACAGAGGAGATACTTTCTGCATATTTCTCAGGCCAAGCAGATTAGGTTACCTTTAGAGAAAGGAACAGAGAAAGAAAAAGGAAGATAACTATAATAGTTTGTACTTCAAGACAATTGAAAGACATGTTCTGCTGCTCTGCTTTTTAATGCTTCACTGAAATCCCTAAGAGGTATGCTAGTGGTCCTTTTGATGTTTGCTTGCAGATCACAGCAACCAGAAAATGTGTGCATAATGAGAATGATCAAGGTTCATTTGAACATTAAGACTGTTGTTCATGGAGACTGTGCAATACCACCTTTTGGCTGTGACTACAAGTATCTCATGAATACTTGAAGAACTAGGTTCATTGTCAGCCCAGAAAAAAACCCACATTGTATCCCTTCTGTTGTTTTTTATACTTTTTGCTCTCTTTTTCTTCTTTTTTTCTTCTTTTTCTTTTTTCTTTTTTTTTGCAATTTTTGTTGTTGAGAATTATTTGTCTGAGAAAAGAGGAACATGTGGAGAAGGAAATGTGAAGGAATGAACATGTGGGTAATGACTGCTATGAGCCAGGTCTTAGCACTGATCATTCTGCAAGCTTTCTCAGCAAGGCTAGAGGCTGTGGAATAACCTGTGTTAATGTTGGGTTTTTTTGTTTGGTTAGCTGGTTGGTTTTCTAAGCTGGATCAAAAGCAGTGGAAATTATTCCCTTTGACAAGAATATGAAAAGTTTCTTGCTTTCTTTACACCGATGTTATTTATCTTGTGAGCTCAATTGGACTCCTGAAGAATGAAGCGAAGGAAGTAAACTATGCTTTTTCTTAATGAATCCTATACAAGCATTCAAGACTCCAAATAAATCCTCCTAAGTTTTGGGCAAGGAGTTAGTTTGTTTCCTCTTTAAATTTTTTTCTACCACCACTTTTTAGAACATAATGAAAATGTGCCTGTCTTGAGGGAAAATGGAAAAAATGAGAACACTGTAAAGATTCAGGGAGGAGCATTTCAGCTGTAGCCCTAAGGTCGCAACACCTACAGAGGCAAATCCTGATCAGCAAAGAGGGTCTCTGTCTGTTTATTTACAAAGTTTGAGTTTTGAGAATTAACTTCTCAACATTAAGGAGAAATTGGGAGTTAAAGGGTAGGACTAAAAGGACATCTTTTTGTGCCTAATGTTATCTTTATCTTAGTAAAGGGTGCTCAGATTCATGGGGTTTATAATCTTAGACATGCATAGAAAATGTGATGCGGCTTCATGAACGGGGCCCCAGAGGGGCTGGGCTCCTCCTCTGACCTGTGTCCTTCTTACTCTGGATAATGCAACTAAAAGTTGATTGTGAACGCGAGGATACATTATCTGGTCTCCTGAGGACAGTCAGTTTGGTCCCTCATTTTTCCCACAGGGGTGACCAGATTTCCACTTACAATTCTTATTTTTCTGAGGCAAGTTGCAGTTATCTTGATGACGAATGTGGTCACTTCCAGGACTGTTGCAGCTGGTACACATCAGAAAATCCCTTTGAAGCTCACCTAAAGGACAAGGAACAGACACAGAAAATTGACCTTCTACTGCTGCCTCCTAAGAACGGAGGAGAGAAAACAAGGCCACATGGTTCAGAGCTGAAGATGTAAAGTTTCTGCAAATTACTTTTCTCCTCTGCTACAACCAGAATGTGCCCTTCCACAGCCCACAGCACCTGGCTCATGTCTGCAGTCTCTCCACAGCTGACCTTTTGGATCCCAGCTGCCTCCATCACTCTCATTGGACTTGTTCTTCTTCACTGCTGATAATGTCATCCCCCACATAACCTTGCAGTTTTCAACAGGAGGTATAGGATAATGCATTTTTAAAATTTGTTTGGATGACTGCAGGAGAAATATGTAGTTAATGAACCCTTAAATGTAGTTAAGTCTAGAAGAATAGTTGGTTTTAGTCAAAATTGATCACTGCAAGTTTGCCAATGACCCAAGCTGTGTGGCACTGTTGATACGCTGGAGGGAACGGATGCCATCCAGAGGGACCTTGACAGGCTTGAGAGGTGGGGCCATGTGAACCATGTGAAGATCAACAAGGCCAAGTGAAAGGTTCTGCACCTGATTGGTGCAAACCCAGACATGGATACAGGCTGGTCAGAGAATAGATTGAGCAGCCCTGGTGAGAAGGACTTGAAAATGCTGGTGGGTGAAAAGCTCACCATGACCTGGCAATATGCACTTGCAGCCCAGAAAGCCAACCATGTCCTGGACTGCATCAAAACCAGCATGGCCAGCATGGCCAGCAGGTCAAGGGAGGTGATTCTTCCACTCTGCCACCAGGAGTATTATGTTCAGTTCTGGGGTCCCCAACAGAAGAAGGATGTGAAGCAGCTGGAGTGAGTCCAGGGGAAGATCACAAAGATGATCAGAGGGCTGGAACACCTCTTCTATGAAGACAGACTGAAAGAGTTGGTTTGTTCAGCCTGGAGAAGAGAAGGCTGTGGGGAGACCTTATAGCACCTTCCTGTACCTACAGGGAGCTACAACAGAGTTGAAGAGGAACTTTTTACAAGGGCATGTGGTGACAGGACAAGAGGGAATGGCTTTAAACTGAAAAAGAGTAGGTTCAGATTAGATATGAGGAAGAAATTCTTTACTGTGAGGGTAGTGAGGCACTGGAACAGGTTTCCCAGAGACGTTGTGGCTGCTCCATCTGTGGAAGTGTTCAAGGCCAGGTTGGATGGGGCTTTGAGCAACCAGGTCTAGTGGAAAGTGTCCCTGCCTATGGCAGGGGTGTTAGAACTAGAGGTAAGGTCCCTCCCAACCCAAATCATTCTATGATTCCATGATTGGTAGTCAATGACGTTGCAGGGAAAATTGGAGCCAAAACACTGTGGGGATGTTAGACAGAACAGAATTTCATGAAGGGAAACTGGGATATGACTTTTCAGTCATATTTTCTTAGGCCTTTTCGTGTAGATAGATGCATTAATATTAGGTAGAGTACTAGTTACCCTAATGTCAGTTTGCTGGGTTGTCACCTGCATCGACACAGAGCTCTGTCATAGTCAGGGAGGCTGACAGTGGCCTCTAGAAATATACAAAGAGTTAAACTCAAGTGCATGCTTCTTGAGATAAAAGTGAGAGAAAACATGCTGAGAACAATGTGAACTAGGCCTCATCTGATTATTTCCTGCCCACATGAAATACAAACGGAAGACTCAGCAAGTAGAAGGCAAAACCAATACTGGAAGGTCTATTCAGTGTAGCTGTATTTTATTTGTCAGATGATAACTAAAACCATTTGGAAACATTTATTCTTGGAAAACAGCAGATCAGGAAACTCTCTTGTCAGAAAAAAGGAACTGTTAACTCTTTTGCTCAGGCACCTATACACACAACTTGCACTCAGACCCAGGCTCAAACATTTAGGCTGCCTGTCTGACAGAGAAGTTAACAAGTTACTAGCATAAGCAGTCAGCTTCAGTTGATTATCTATATAAAAGGCTGGAAAGAAATAGCTTAAATGGTAACATCATGATATAGGGGACTTCTTTAACCTGGTCACCAAAATACCACAATTTGCCAGGATGATTTCACTGCAGTTGCAGAATCACTAATGGCATACTCTTTACTCAACAAAAAACAGACGAATGAAAATCATTAGTCCTGGCTTCTGAAGGAAGAGAAGCTTAAATGATCACTTCTTCAGTCATCTTCACTTTGATAGCTTGAGAATTGACTCAAGAAAATTTGATAGGGACAGACAACTCAAAAATAACTGAGTGTATAAAGGTAGTGCAGGAAATTAAAAGTTAGCTATAGGAGAATTTTCAACTGGTTTATCCACTAACTTCATCCAGTACCGTTTTCGCTGTCTGGCCATCAGCTGTTATCATATAGGTAACCTCAAACTACGCAATCTCATTTCAATAGTACAGGGAGTGAAGGAGGTGTTCCAGGAATGCAGAGAGAATCTGAAGACTGTGCTGGGTAAAGGCTAGAGGGAAAGAAAGTTAATTATTGTTAATATAATGCAGAGGTATGGGACACAAACACATACAAAATCACCCCTGTTTCCTTGTTTATTGAACTTATTTTAAATGCAAAATAATAGGTATCAGATGCAAAATGACAGTTCATCAGATGGTGCTCCAGTTGTAAGGCACTATATGTAATGTGAAGTATCTGTAGCTTTTAAACTTGACCAGCACAGGTTTTTCCCACATCAGTCTGTGTGAGAAGCTGAATTACTATTTTGTGATGTTATATGCCAAGGGATACCCCTTCTCAGAGTAGAAAACACAATTTTATGGAAGACAAGTGCTACTGAAAGTTGGTCATGTGTCTTTGAGAAAAAAAAATCATACATATTTCACCACACTTATCCAGGTCAAGTGCGTAGTTAACCTTGAATATAGGTGATCAAAGGCAATATATCTCCTGCAGCAATTGTCTTCTCTCTCCTCAGAAGACTGGGAGCTAGAGATCCAGCCTCCCAGGTCTTTGGAGAAAGGACCCAACTGCAGCCTCTAGTCACTGCTGACTGCCCTTGCTCTCAGGGAAGCCTGTCAGCCTGAACAGACTCTGAAAAATTCTGAACAGACTGTTACATTAATAATTGAGGGGGGAAGTTTGGAGGCTTAAATCCTGTTTCTCAAAAAAATTTCACATGCTCTGCCTCTTCCTTGTGAAGAGACTAACTCTGATATTGGCAAGTTTGAAGATCCTGGAATTCTTTTCTGTTAATTTTCCAGGATTTCAAAATTATTTGACCATTTCCAACATACAGACAAGCTTCTGAATATATAAGTGGGCTACTTTGCTTGGGCACCAGAGCTGTGCCTAACACTTAATGCATTACCCTGGCTAGGGAAGCAGCTGCACAGATCTAGATGTTCTTTATTTTTGCCAGTTTTATGTCATGAAATATCCAATTGCCTTTACTCATGCTTGTCAGATTTTTCTCTCAGCTACATCTTTCCTGGGCTGAACTAGGTGGTCTAGCACATGGATTCAGATTTGACGGAGGCTTGGATTTGAGTTTTGAAGCTAGCTCCAAACTGTGTCTTAAGAGTGATAAGTGGGAACTGGCAGTCAGATTCAGTCAAATTTAACAACACTACACAAATACATGTTCTCTTTACTCTCAGGATTAAATACCAATGATTTTCATAATTTTTAAGGAGATGGCTTCCAGAATGGCAATAGTGATGTCGGTGCTTAGTTGAGATGTGAGGAAACTCAGGACTGACTAGCACTTAAACAAGGCCTTTGAAAATGTTGCAAGTTGTAATCTGAGAGTGTGTCCATAGAGTATAGTCACCCATCTTCAGTGATTGTTCCAGACTTTTAAATTCACTTTCATAGCATGATTCACAAAACAGCTCTGTCTTCAGTATTTCTTGTACCTCTTGTATCTTGTATATCTACAAGAGAAAATCGAGTATGTCTTAGCAGTTTTAGAAAGCGCTGTCCCATTCAACTTTTCAGCCAGAACAGCTGCAGCACTCAAATTCCCTCACAATTTTTGCCATAAATCCCACTCTCTCACCCACTCTGCTCTGTGAAACTCAGATGTGTAAAACAATTACAAAATAAGACACAATATAATCTTGCCTGATTTCATTCTTTCTTTCTAGGTAGTAAACACTTGGGACTTTCAGACACTGTGTCACTAGAAATATGTAAGAAATATCCTGTCCCGGGAGACTAACTATGAATGGCAGCACTTACGAATGGACAACAGAAAAGCCCTCAGGTCTCACTCTTGCGCATTCTTTGTATCCTTAGAAAATGCAGTATTGCCTGATCCTTTAAATAAGAAATTACCTTATTCCTTTTAATGGAGTCATTAAGAACTCTAATGTTCCAGGTATAACTTCCTGTTACTACTGTGCACCTTAATTCACTATTCATATGTGAATCACTTTGTGTTCCCAATTGCTATCCAACAATAGCAATTGGCTCTTGAAATTATTCCCACAGGTCTGACTTTGCAAAGGACACTGCAGTTTACATCTCAGTTCTCTAATTAAAGACACAACGCTCGATAAAACTTGAAGAACTAGCAATTGGAAGCTAAGCTAGTCTCACCAAATCCCTGTTGACATAGGTTTTGTTGCCTGATAACTGACCACAAGTGGGTCATTCGAGGAGTGCAGAATGAATATTGAGGTCACATGCTAGTGAAGCTGAACCAGCA
>NW_008678915.1:36247-43110 GCF_000695815.1 Acanthisitta chloris
GTGACCCAACATATACAATTTGTTGCAAATCAGTGCACAACATCTGAAACACCACAGATGCTGCAATTCAAGCTACCGGCTGGGGCATGAAATAGCAGGTGAGATTGGTGGGGGAAGAAGCAATGAGTTTCAAAGAACTTGCCATCCTTCTTCCTGTGTTGCTCTCCTCTCTGCAAGTACAACTTAGCTATAGAGCTTCTCTCGTCAATTTAATCAAAGTCTTGTCTGTGAGGGTATTCCAAGAGTAGAAATTTCTTTGTCATCTTGGTTTTCCCCCCTGCAGATTCAAGCCCTTCAAAGCAACCAAGAGCATAACCAGATTTATAATTTATTTCACTATAGCAAAGCAAGATATTTTTATAACAATACTCACTCTGCCCTGTATTTAAACCACTCTCTTATCAAAGTGCAGCTTTCTTTGAAAACAAGACACATAATTTCACACATGTTCCAACTAATGATGTAAATACTGCAAGACTGATAATAAGAATGACTGCAGGTGAAAAGCAGTATTGAGTAAGGGTCTCAGTTAAGCTTATTGTGCTTTGAAGAAATGTGCTTGTTATGTCAGATAGGAAAAAAGTTTGGGTGGAATTATATCAGAACAGCTATTCTACTCTTACTACTTTATTTGAGCAGGAGCTTTCATAAATTAATTAACATTCAATTGTCAAGGAAAAACAATAATAATTTTAAATAATCTGCAATTTCAATACTCCACTTGTCTTGCATCAATTCCTTTACCTCCTGCTTTTAGGTTTGTCATGATAAAAGCACAACTTAAGAAGGGCTGTGCTGTCTGAAAAGGAGGGTGGATCAAGCCCAGCAGCCCACCTCCAGCACTTGCCACTAGCAGTTGTTCAGGAAAGCATTACAGCAATACAAGCATGTCCCTTGCCATCGCCTCAAGACTCTCCCATCCTGCAGGATGGCAAATTCCTTAGCCTGATATGATTTGCTGAGTTACCTTCTGTCTTCTAAGCATTAATCCCTTCTTCTTCTGATGGAATACAAATGTTTTGTAACCACAGTTTCCTTTGGGAAGCAGCTTCACACATTGACTGCCTGCTGAGCAATAAAACACCTACTTTCATTTATTTTAAACTTGATTACTTTCAGAGTCTGTTATTTCTTAGTCCTTACTTGAAGGGGAGTCTATGTATTGGGTCTGGCTGGGACAGAGTACATTTTTCCCATAGCAGCCCTCACAGTGCTGTGCTTTGCATTGGTAGCTACAAAGATTTTGATAACACACCAGTGTTTTGGCTACTGCTGAGCAGTGCTAGCACAGCACCAGTGATGTATCGCCAACATTAAGCTGCCCAACAGTAGGCTGGGAGTGGGCAAGATCTTGGGAGGGGACGCAACTAGGCCTGCTGACCCAAACTGGCCAAAATTGACATACCATATGATGTCAGCTCAGACATAAAAGCTAAGAAAAGAAGGAGGAAGGGGGAGCATTGGTTATTTATAATATTTGCCTTCCAGAGCAACTCCTATGTGTGATGAAGTCTTGCTTCCCGGGAAGTGACTGTACATCACTTGCTGATGGGAACTAGAGAATAATTTATTTTTTTCCTCTTTGGTTGTGCAGGCACAACCTTTTGCTTTTGCTTTACTAAACAGTCTTATCTCAATCTGTGAATTGTTTTCCACCTTATTTTCTCTCCCATGTCCAGCTGAGAATGAGGACAGATAGAGTGGCTTGATCAACTTGGTCAACTCACCACTATGTAATAATGTGTTTTGCAAGGGTCTGACATGACATTTCCTGGCACTTGTGCAAGAGATGTACAAGATGTATCTGTTCTATGCAGACTTTCACACCTATAGTGTATGTCCTAGCTGGTGATGTCTTACATGTGCACTGTACTGCTACACCTGGTACAAAAGCTTACACCAGGGCAGCAGAAAATAAGGCAAACCCCAAAACTCTACCTGTTACTCTTGCTAGCACTCCACCAGTTCCCACTACTGTTACATTTCAGATATAGGGTATTGGTTATCCATTCATTCCCCCATGTTTGGGACCAACCACAAGCAGGACTGCAGTGCATTGGCATCATCCCCCCCTTACACTGAAAACAGCACACATCCAGCAGGTAGGGGCCTGTCCGTAGCTGGATCAACTTGCTTGGTTCAATTTTAAACACTCTCATGAGATGCCAGAGGTGACTTCCATTTCAGCACCTAACTGCTATAAAGAGGAGTACAGCATTGCCACAAGTAATACACTAAAATCCTTTCATTCTTTAAACCCCAGGAATGAGGCTCTGTGAGGAAATTCCAAAGTAGAGTGGCAAACAAAAATGAAAATACTACATCTCCAGATGGCAGTAAAGCTCATTCAATTCAAGCATCTGAGGCACAAAATTAAAAAGCAAAGATATATGTATCAAAAGATCACTGAAATGCTCTCATTACCTCCAAAAGGCTGTTCATGACAAAGTGAAACAATACATCTTTAATAGATAAAGTAACAAAACAGCCACAAGCACAACATGAGCCAGTAAATGGAAGATGACTATGTCAAAAGATCTGCTTTGTGTCTAACTTGCAGCAAGATTAATTGAAAGAACAGTCACAGGAGCATTGCAGCAGATTTTTGGCTGTGCTGAGAGATGCACAGCCATGCACCTGCTGTCTTTTTGCTCCTTATATTTTTCCATATCTATACTTTGTAGGTTGAAAGCATGTTTTATCTGTAGTCCAGGAGCACACAGCTGGCTTCTTCCACTGTGCCAGGTGCATTGGGTACACAGACGTGCAGTCCCACCCTTGTGGAGCTTCAACTACAAACACAGGGACAGCAAAGACAGAAAAGGCCAGTAGGCAATGCGTAAAATACACAAGGAATTTGTCTCAGAAGCAGTGAACTGTTTGCAGGTGTGCCAAATACTGCTAACTATTCGTATGAACAGAAGATTATGGTGTGGCACTGGAAAAAGATGAGAAGACTTTTTACAGGTTGTAACCAACTTATGTCTTAGGTCCATAGGGCCAGGGAGGTCTGGAAAGTCCTGCCTCTTAATTCCATTACTGGACAAGCCCAAGTCTATTCTGACCAGCTGATAGAGGGGCAGGATCCCAGACAGAAAACAGCAGGGAAAAACACAATTCTTCTTCTGGGTCTAGTGTGTATACAGCTTCTCACATGTCTGTACAGTCCAGCTGAACAAGCGTGTCAGGATATTTATTGGTAGGGACTGAGGTTGTCCTGACATCCTCAGAGGAAACATTGCTCTTGTAGATCCAAAAGACTGCTGTTGAGCTGAGCTCCAGGAGCACTGGAGGGATGCTGACAGGACTTGTTATCTGATGCTGTGTCAGCAACCCACCATGACTGTGCTTACAGGGCACCATGCAGCTACAGCCTGTCTGCCAACAGTGCCACTGCCAGCTCAGGGAGCCTCGCCCCTCCTGGAGCTCAGAGTCCAGGCTGCATTGCGACTCAGTGCTATGGGTCCTCAGCCTGACTTGGTCCAGACACTCAGCTGGGGAGAAAAGTCTATTTAGTACATGCGTAAGTGACCACTCACGGTGCCTTGTTATAGTGCAGACCAAGTAGCACAAAGGCATAGCAGAGTTCCTCTTCTCCCAGGCAGGAGAAGGGGGACTTCGGTCCCTTAACACAGAAATAGGCTTATCCTTGTTGAAAAGGCCAAACACAATTTCTGCTCCTAGACACTGACAAGGAGTCTCTTGTCTGCTGACCACCCAAGACAGTACATGATGTCACTTACTCTCTTAAAAATCAGAACAAATCTATTGTCTGAGGTGCCCTGCCAAATAAGCACTTTGTGTGTGACTGACTGAAGTATAAAGTTGGCTGTGCACTCTAGTTTGCAGAGTGGTTGTGCAGTCTGAATAGTGTCATTTGGAATCAAGGACATTAACTGCACATGGTTTGACAAGTAATCAGTGGTTCATCCTATCAGTGGTATTCTGCAGCAGCTGAACACAGATCCCAGACAAGAGTTTGCTAACTGCCCACCAGCAATTCTTGAGTGATAACACATGCAGTTCCCCGCATGTTTATGCAGATACTCAGATTTATCTGACAGTTTTATACCCAGAAGCATGATACAGAGTAATTAAAATTAAAAATGTTTTGACAGCCAAAACAAATGGCTATATAAATTAGAAAGCTGTAAAAAGCAATGGGTTTAAAAAATACAGATCTATAGATAAATCAGAATGTTGCAACAGAGAACATTTTAATACAAGAGTGTTAGTGTAAAGCAGCTCTTAAATACAGGCTCAGGGGGAGAACAGTAATTTTCAGAACTATAGCCAAGGGAAGCTGTGAGAGATTCAGGAGAAAAAATCTTTTTGCTAAACAAGGAGTGAAGGAGAAAGAAAGGACAGAACCTTCCAGTTGGAAGTAAAACTCCCGGGGAGATGATGTGGTGAGTAGAAGCAATGATAGTAGAAACGATGGCTGGGATTTTGCCTTGCACCCACAAAAGCTTGAGGTAGCAAAAGACACCTGTATCACTCCCTCTGAGGTGACATGACCATAGCTAAACATGGAAAGCTTTGTTGTCTTGATGGCAACATGACCTAGTATCTGCTCACTGTTACATGGAGATCCAGGAGCAGTGTTTTAATGTGGTGATTGCCTTGGGTTCACTATCCTGTCTTGCACATGAGCCTTTCTAACAGCTGCAGCATTTTTTCTGTTCATGATAGGCAACACATGAGGGGAACTTTTTAAATTAAATGTGTCAGCAGAACAGGTGTCAATCTGTAGCTAAATTCGCCTGGAGAGAAAATGCTAACCAGAAGATTCACACTCAGGGGCATGCAGTTCTGTGCTATATCTATGCAGGCACAATCTGAAGTGAGCTGTCTTTGATGAGACTCAGTCGCAGAGATGAATTGCCCCACTTGGTCCCACATCCTGTTATGGACATGTCACTGATCAAAATGGCAGGGATCGTGTCTAAAGGTATTTGAGTGTAGAGGATACTGCCACTTAATTTTACTCTGTCTTTCTCCAGTTAAGAAATCAAGTAATTTTTGATAGCTTTCATGATTCCTAAAAAGGAAAACCACACAGCAATCCTAGATTGTGCCATGTGGTGTTTTCATCAGTATACCTCGTGATGATGAAGTAACACTGTTCAGTAGTAATGACTATCATGGGATACTTTATAATTAATAAGGATATGGACAATGGATTTAAACAATCCTCACAATTCTTCCTTGTACTCTGAAGGATAAAAACACTTCTGCTTTGCTCCTCAGCAACACATCTCCATGAATGCCAGATCTGCAACTGAAATATCTGGGCTCAAACATGCCATTGGTTTTCTATATTGAAATACTAGGAAGTGGCTAAGATTAATGTGGGAAAATCCTACAGGAGAATGGAAGAAATCCTCTTACAGACTGGGTCTTGATTTTGACATGAAGACTTATGACCTATATACACAAGCCTGTTCTTACAGGATCTTACCTCTATTTACAGAATTGAACATTGCTAGTCACCATATCTGTGAAAAACTTCAGACACACTTATCACTGTGGTGTTTTTTAAAAAGTCCCCATCAAATATCTGCTGTCTTCAATTTCAAAGAAGAATCACATGAAGTGCATGTGGTCTTTACCATTAAGCTTGGATGCCACTAGACCACCTGTAGTAGGTTCAGAAAGTCATTATTTAAATCACTATTCAAATAATTTAAAGATTAAATTCTAAATGGAGCAGCATTAAAATGCACAGTCCCCACCTGCATCCTCTAGACAGGGATTGCTGAATATGTATGCATCCCAGAATGTGAGAGACCAGCATTTCAGGCAGTATAAAGTTAATAATGGGCTGCTAATTCACTTGGCATTGACAAATGTATATTTATAAGCAACCCAAATGACAGCAAATAAAAGAGTGTTAAGTATGTGGAATAGACATATTGATAAGGGAAATGAAATTACACCTGCTACAATAAAAAAATAAATCAAGGCTTTATGTTAATGAATGGGTGATTTCTTCTATGTTGCCATGGAAGATTTTCCTTTAACCTGACAAGATAAAAGAAAAAAATAATTCCATGAATCTGCCATCTGACTTTTTTTTTTTAAAGCACAGATTTCTAAAGCAATTTAAATACATTTAAGAGTGTGACTTAAAGTGTGAAGAAATTTCCAGAATAGATTCTGAAAAATCCTGTTAGTAGGAGTTACCAGCACTGAGGTTAAAATAACAATAAAATTGAAGACAGACCCCACAACAGACCATTTGCCAAAGAATTCACTTGTAGGTATGTGATGCCACAGTTGTGTCAGTAAGAGTAACAGGGTTTTCAAAAGTCTGGAGCATCCACAAATCTCATAGGAATTGACAAATATGTGAGTGTCTAGTATTTCTGAAAACTGGGTCACTTCTACTTAACCATAACCACTGTGGAAGCTTTACTCTTACTACAGGACACGTTAAAACATGGAACATGTGCCTATTGCAGACTGACCTGCATGTTCATAGTATGTAAATTTTATTGCACAACTGTGAAACAGAATTGCGTCTTATAACTTCAGTTTAGAGTTCAAAATCTCTTCCTCTGAACCCATACTAACTGAGTAACTGCTTGGACCAATCTTGTTTTGCTGAGACATGTAAGTTATGCCGTTCGTGCCTTTGAACTCATACTAATCCAGAGACTGGAAGTGCTCACATCTAGAGCACTAAATTAGACACAAGACTTCCTTGAGGGGAAGATTTTCCTCCCGGGCAACAAGTAGAAAACAGAGGTTTCTGTCATAGCTAGGATGTTTAATTTTCACACCCCTTTCCTCTCCCTTCATTTTCCTCTGCCCTCTCTCTTTTCCCCTTCCCCTTCCTTTTCCTTTCCCCTTCTCTTTCC
>NW_008678915.1:43159-44230 GCF_000695815.1 Acanthisitta chloris
TTTCCCTCCCTCTTCCCCTTCCTTTTCCCTTTCCCTTTGTCCAAGGTACATTTTGATGTCACGTTGCTGAGCCTTGCCTGTGGAGCCGCATGTGCCTACCACACGCCACAGAGTGTTCTTCAGCTTCTGAGCCACATCTAGCTGTAATTATGCAAACATTTGTGAGGGGAGAATGTTTTCAAAATGCACTCTACAGCTGCCATATGTTAGTGAAAGAACAGAAATTGAGGTGGCACGGGTGGGGGGGAAGTTAATTAAATTGTTGGTAAATAGCTACTAATGTTTGCATTAGAGTCATTTAAACTCAGAACGTTATCTGTCTTTTGTACCTCCTGCATCTGTTCTGATTTTCTGTTTCATGGTAAATGTCTACAACACTCTGAGACAAGGCAGATTTTTCATCTTTGACAGGGAGACACCAAAAAGATAGTTGGTATTTTGGGGTGTCATTTTGTTCTTATTAGCACAAAAACAACCTGGCTTGCTGTATAGTCTTCAGGTCTTGCCAGTACTATAAGGATTCTGCACATGGTCTGCTGCAACTTTTCAAGTGTGATCCATTTCACAGTCTGTAATCAGGGACCACAATTTTTTCAGACTTGAGGTGGAAGGGAGGGCTGTATTGTTATGGCACCTGGAAGCTTCATATTATAACAATGCATTTATGCATACTACTGCAAATTGTGAGATAAAAAAATAAAAACAGTCTTTGTTTCAGACGACTTAAAACATCCTGTCACAGGAATGGCAGGAAGACAGACAGGCAAGAGAAATGAGATATGATGAGACAGTGTGAGGAAGCAAAGTCAAGGATTCCAGCAACTTATTCCAGACCTTTTTTTAAATGAGTTTTCTAGAACACAATTGTTCTAGTTATGCTCAAAAAAACCCAAAACAAACCAGCACCACACACCAAAAAAAATGGATGTCTATCTACTCCGTATGATGCTGCAAAGAACTTCTTCAGAACTCTGCATGCAAGTTAGTCAGGAGAAATCAGCCTTTGCCTTTTTATGAAGCAAGGCAGTCTGAATATATTTTTCCATTCACTGAAAAATGAAGAGAAGGGAA
>NW_008678915.1:44258-50625 GCF_000695815.1 Acanthisitta chloris
AATCCTGAAACTCTTAAAATAAGCCCCTCCTTGCTTTCCACTGTGGAAACTGCCAGAGTTTGACCAAAGATGATGTTTTAGGGCTAGCAAGGAGCACCTAAGAAGGTACTTCATGATACCTGTCTCAAAGGTGTATAAGAGTGATTAGGGCATAGCCACCAGGGAATGAGAACTTCACTGCTCTGTGGTGCTGAGTGGAGAGAGAAAATAGGACATAACTCACAGCAGCCCACTGTCCATGCTCTGGATTACACTGGTAGTGAGCCACAGAGGGTCTTGGAGAGTAGCATGGAATCAGTCCCACACATGCATCTCCTGGGAGGCTTCACTGGGCTCCCTGCAACTGCTGCTTCGAGGTATGGCCAGACCCATTATCCACACTTCTACTGGTCTTGGGAATATAGGTTTAGACCAAATGACTAGTGATTACACTAATTTGGGGATACTCAGGATACTCAGCTCAAGATACTTTATAATGACCTGAGTGCTCATCCTCAGAAATCAGACCTCTGGGAACATTTCAGACTGAGCAAGACAGAAATACAAACCCATTCAGAATCACTGCAAGAATCTTGGTCAGTGACTTCAAAATGCTAACTGTTCAACCTCATTTGTAAATTTCCCATGAAATTAGACATCTTGAGGATTTTCACTTTTTGCTAGTTAAAAGCAGTGTGATAGGAAAATTTTCTTGGTGTATGTTTAGAAGCCATGTGAGCTTTTACACCTGCATGCAAAATAAAATAAATATATTTTGTTACTACTTTGAACTATATAGCCACTTCTATTAAAAGCTGCATGCAAATAGCTATCTTTTGTGTGCCATAGATTAGTCATATTTGTTTTCTAAGGAAGATTATAAATAGTGTTTAGGAGGGAAACAGAGAGTATTTTGCAAATGAGACCAGATGGAAAACTAACAGATGGCCTAGTACTGTATTTTGTATGCTCAGCCCTATATTTAAATTAAAAATTTTCATAATTAAGATGGTCTGTAATAACACTAGCTACTTTTCCTGTGGTAGCATCATATATCATGTATCACAGGTATGAACTGCAGACTTTTCATAAAATAGTGGTAAAACATATACAAATCTTGCTACTCTACTCATTTAAAACAAATGGAGGGAATAAAATGTAATTCATGGAAATGAAAGAAAACGACAAATAGAAACTCTTCATACAAACATACATCATATAATAAAGATGTCTACCAGCATTTGGCCTTTTTCCCCTGCAAATTGAATGACCAACCACCTTACTTGGAAGGATCACATCTGTTATGTGCCTTCAGCTGAGAACTACAAGACCAGTAGGATTTTTCTGTTGCATCACCTGAATAAAATGGTGTTCTCTAATTTTATTAGAAGATCGGGAGAAGATAAATGATGGCCCTACACATATATTGTAATCTGAGAACTGAATCAGAAGAAGTGATTTACATGCTAATGTTTTCCCCTCAGAAAGTGGCATGTGTGTGCACGTAGGTGCCAGAGACTCTGTTGCTAAAGCAAAGGCTGTACCTTGCCTGCAGCCTAACAGGTCAGGGGGTACAGAGGCAGAACAAGGGCTATTTTCTTAGCATGCAGCCCCTATCTGTGCTCTGTACCACCCATAGCACTGATGCAGCATGGGAGAGATGCAACACCTGCATTCACACACAGCAGCCTCTCTACCTCTTCAACATTTGTTTCATGTCATCTGTGAGAGGAGGCAAGATGTGTTCATTTTACAGCAGTCTGTAAGCAGGCTCCATTGAAGTCAGTTGCAAGTTACATCTGTTCTTGGGCTGCTCAGGGTTCAGGAAGAGCAAAAATGGCTTCAAAGTGTTTCTGTCTTCCTGCTGTGCTCCCCTATGCATTCCCTCAGTTGTCTCAAGCCAAAAGCCAACCACCTAGGCATAACCTTGTGGCAAGAGGAACTGCTTCTGTACAAGACACAAACACTATGCAAATCTACCTGCCAGGAAATCTTTAGTATCAGCAGGTTTCAATAAAAATGACACTACTAGGAGACTTAGGCTGCAAGTCAGCAACTCACTGGCTTAAAAATCATTCACACTGGTAAGAAATATGCACTTTGTTATCAGATAGTTTCTTCTATTGCTCTCACAGTCATAACATTTAAGTGCCTTACCACAACGCATTAAATAGTGTGACTCATAACTATCATCTGTCTCATTTTCCAGCTCATCCTCTCTCCATGGAGGGAATCTGATGTACAGCACAGTGTCTTGTTTTGGAAGGGTAAATACTATTTTTTTTCACATGCTGCTGTGTATACATTAGCAAAGGAAAGCCTGAAGCTGCATGTCTTGTGTTGGAGCAGAGCAGGAAATGTTTGTGATAGTTATTCCCACCTGTGAGAGGTCAGGGAGCCAGGTACAGGTCAGCTCCAGGGATGGCAGAGACAAACTTGCCCTTTGTGACAACAAATGGCTTGAAAAATACAGGCAAATACATCAAATTTAGAAACTTTCTATTCTTGATTAACCAACCTGAAAACAGAGAGTTGTTAGGCATTCAGGTTGCTATTTGGAAAAACAAGTAAGAGGCTGTTTCCCTCCTAGGGAGTGCTGCTGCACTGCTGCCAGTCTCTGGCTGCTCTTCTGGAATTTTCTGTGTAGGTTAGACATTTCTGGAAGTAAATATTTCAGAGAAATGCCCACTCATTAAATTCTTCCTCCCTGCTTTTTGTCATGTGTGCGTCGCTGATCAGTGGCTACAGAGACATCTGCTGGTTGGTACACTGCTTGAGTATGTATTAATTATAAAGAAGACAGAAAATTTCTCAAATCACATTTCAGTTCTTTCATAGCATTCTGTTTCCTGGAATCACTTGAATTCAGATTTGGCTGATTGATTTAAGGGAGGAGTAAAGAACTGGAGTAGTCTGTTTCTGTGATGAGATTTAGTAAGCTTTTTGAGTTAAAGGAAATCTTGTTTGAACTACAGCTCTGATTTTAATGACTGAGGTTTTGACATTAGCAATGTCAGAATTGGGTTTGTTTAGAAGTTTATGATGAACCTCATATCCTACATGACATTTCCTAACATCTTACATTTGTCCCAAATAGTGTTTTGTCTCTACTTTTGCATTGCATGAGCAAATTCTTCAAAACAAAAATATTCTTTATCTATTGGTGTACTATTTGGAAAAACCACACTGTCATAAAGGTAGACACTACCTTCTAATTAAATAATTTCTGTGGATTGCAGTGCTGTATGTTTGTGTTTGGGAAGGCAAACTTCTAGTTCTTGCTACAAGGCACCATACCCCCACACACTGTCCTGCCCCCACTGACACTGCTAAAGTTTAAATCTTAAAACTCCCAAGTTATCAGCTAATTTACACCATTCTGGAGACCTGATAAACCAAGACACTGAAACACCAGTTTGATAATCCAGCAGCATGCAATGCAATCTGGGTTTTTGAGACAGCTGAATTTGACAGTAAATCTGTTCTGCAGAGGTTTGTCTTTTCTGTGCTTAATTACACCTGTGCAAATATTCATTTGTTTATCATTGCCAGATAAATGGTGTGGGCTATTTGCATTCCCAGAAGGCACATTTCCATATTGAGCACTTCTTTGAGAATGAAAATGCCTCAGTCATTAATTCACATGTGACACACAAAATAGTTAATATTCTCTTAGCCGAATTTACCTGAATTTTCAGCCCATCATTCTAAAGGAACTATGTGGCTATAAATGTAGCAGACTTCAAAATCCAGCTGCTTCTAAAGGATGAAGGAAAATTAGTTTTCACTCGAGTTTGCTTTGTAAAGTTGTACTATTTTGTAATTTTTTTTCAGTTCCAGAAACCTTTAAAACCCTGCTATGCACATTAGCCCCTGATTTTAACCCCACAAGAAGAAGACAATGGGATGTTTTCTCATGCGTATTTCCTCATCTGGGAAAGGACGTGTGACAAGGGTGTGTGCTCAATAGAACTTTCAAACAGCTGTTATCATCTATGCCACTGTGTCGGCTCTGGCTGAGAGGGAGTCCATTTGCTCCATAGCACCTCTGACAGAGCTGTGCTTTGCCTTTGTAGCTACAAAGTTGTTGATAACACACCAGTGCTTTGGGTACTGCTGAGCAGGGCTGGCACAGCATCAGCGCTGTCCCTCCAAATATTCCACCCTCCTATCAGCAGGCAGGGGTTGAGCAAAATCTTGGCAGAGCACATAACCAGGACAGCTGACCCAAACTGACTAAAGGGATATTCCATTTCATATGATGCCAGCTCTGATATAAAAGCTCAAAAAAAGGAGGAAGAGAGGCACTGGTTATTTACAGTGTTTCCCTTTCAGAGCAACTGCTATGAGTGCTGAAGCCCTGCTTCCTAGGAAATGTCCCATTACTGACGAGAAGTAGAGAATAAAATCTTTGGGTTTTTTCCCTTTGCTTGAGTGTGCGCCACTCTTTAGCTTTTGCTTCAGTAAACTGTCTTAGCTGGACATAAGAGATTTTATTCCACTGAGGAGGGGAGTGATAGAGTGGCTTGGTGACCACCTGGCATCCAGCCAGGGTCAACCCAGTCACATTTCATGGAAAGCTTTTAAATAAAAGGCTGAAATTCAGTGCTATAACTCTACTGCCTGTTGAAAAGCTCCAGAACAACCCCAAGGGTTCCATCAGCAGTGAATGACACCTGTGGCTGCAGAGAAGCACAGTAGACACAGTTCAGCTGCCCAAGCCATGCACACCCCTGCTCTCCCTCCTTGCTCTCAGGAGTGTGTTGCACACTGAGGAACACAGCTGGCATGTGGTTTTGATGTTGCAATTCTATTTCTCAGAGATACAATCTTCTGATTCAAGGGATCAAATACGATGGCAAAATGCTGAAGGCTGCCAACATATCGCAAAAATTTTGATAGCAGAGGAAGAAGAAAGGAAATGTCAAAATCCTACCCTAGTAAGGCATATGAAGGAATTTGTGATGGGATTTACACTTAGCTCACACAAAACAGAAGAAGGCAATATTAATGGCTGGACTAGGTGATCTCCTGACTAGACTAGGGATCTTGTCCAATCTAAAGGATTCTATGATTCTGTATAAGCACAAGACCTCTCAACAGTTCTACAGAGATAGTATACCAGACCATCACCCATCTGACCTGTCCAGGAGATGGGCTATGCCTTTCAGGTAAAAACAAATCCATTTTTTATCCTGTCCCAGTGTTTGTATAAGTGTACCCTCTTCATGGCTGCAGGATCATGGCTTTTCTGTGCCTGTTGCTGTGCGTAAAATTACTCTACAGTTTTAATAGTACTCCAGCTGAAAAGAAGCTGAGTGGTCACCACTGCTAAGATCCAGACCTCACAGATGTCCTTCTCCTTGGCTGACACTTCAGTGACTTGTATGGTTGTGGACTGGCTCTCCCAGAGCAGGCTGAAGAGGAGGTTAATAGCCATGGAGGTATCTGTGCTGCAGGAACTTGTGCACCTCAGTCTTCAGAGCAGACTCCTATGACAGAGCTTTTTTCCTCAAGGACTGCTCAGATCAAGAGCTAGATTTAGATGTTCACCATGTTATTTGCAAAACACAGGGAAATGTGTGCTGGAGCACTGTAAGTCCCCATCACTGGTTAAAAGAGGGGAGGAATTACTGATTAGTAGCTTTTCCCTAGCTAGATTCAGAAATGGCTGGTTTAGGCCAGGTGTTCAGATCCTTGCTCTCACAGAGACTCTCCTGCTGCCAGTGGACCCATCAAGAGGAAAACTGTCAGTGTTACAAATGAGTATGTGAAGGAAAGGTTAAGGACAGCTGCAGATTTTAGGGTAGTGATCCCAGCACAATCACACAAATGGAAGCAGTCACAGAGAGGCAGGGACACTTGTTATTTCTATTTGTACAAGTTTAATCATGGGAGAAATGCACATCTTGAGAGCAGGTGAAGAGACCTGGGGAAGGGCCATTTCCTTCTTTTTAACCTTGGGTGCCCTTTCTCAAAGCATTCCCCAGCTGCTTTAGTTCACAAGTAATGAAATGGTCATTTTCAAGCATGACCCTTTTCCCAGAACTCCTCACAGGAGAAAAAAATCAGTTGCTACTAAAACTGGAGTCTTGATCTGTGAAGAGAAGGAAAATGAGGATGAGAGGAGAGTTGTTTCATGACTTGAAGAAAACAGCAGAGCTCTGAAGCATCTGCTGCACTCCTTTTGCCTTAAACTTTCTTGCTCTGACCGAGCCTCATTGTGCATTTAAGATTGCAGGTCTGACATGATGGTCATCACGTTTTCTTGTGGGGAAAATTTTGTTTACACACAGAACCCACAGGAAGAAATTTCTTCTTCCCTAAAGACATTGCTCTGTTCTGTTTTGTCTTGAGCATGTCTTAGGAGTATTTTTAATCATCAAAT
>NW_008678915.1:50674-50930 GCF_000695815.1 Acanthisitta chloris
CGGACAGATGAGAAGTAAAAGCTCAGTGGATAGTTTCACAGTACAACATACAACACAGATGCTAGGGGAACCATGGGGCTACTGCTTTTTGTTAGTATATCGAAGAAAAAAGGGGGTTATTCTAACATCTCTGTTTACTGTGATGTCCTTCAGCTAATGCAGGAGTTTCTGCTGCTTGTGGAAAACAGAACAAGATTTTTAAACTTTCTTTCAAGCATGTCTCTGTCTGAATCATTTTGTTTTAGGAACTTAACTC
>NW_008678915.1:50991-52790 GCF_000695815.1 Acanthisitta chloris
AGGTGAGGTGAAGACTTCCTGTCCTGTCCTGACATGAGAGTTGGGTTTTGGTTTTTTTGCAGTGGGCAGGACTAAAATTCACCAGGGCTCAACCCTGTTCCTGATTGCTGTGGCTGACTCTAGTTTGATACAGTGATGAGCCTCATGCACTGGTTGATGTTGGAAGCACAGCCCACTAATGCAGGCAGGGTTGTAGAGATTCTCTCTCCTGGAGCACCATTTTGGGAGTCTGAAAATGCCAGGTGAAGTCAAGTTAGAGGGAAAGGCACACTTAGAATCAGTAGGCTTTGTGACTGCTGAGCAAGCAGGTGACTGTCATATTCGGCTTTTTCTTACGGGCTGAAGGGCTGGAGTTTGTTCACAGGTTTTGTGGTCAGGCAGGGATTTGAGCAGAACTTAATGCACAGGCCTAAACTCTGCAGAAAGGTGAATGTTGCTTGGTGGAAGAGTTTATGCCTTAAAGTTTCTGTTGTCACACAGACAATGTGGGTATTGCTCACAATGGAAATTACGTATCATAACTAGAACAAGCAAGTCACTGATGCTGATACTTGCCACAGCAGCGAGGATAAATGCTGGCCAAGTCCAGCATTTCTAAATGCTCTAAAAATCACATGACATCCAAAATTAAGCACAGGAAGATTTATGCAGCAAGCAAGACTCTCTGTTTAACAAGGATGCAGCGAATATCCAAGACACTGCAGTCAGGCTTCTGTGACAGCTTATGGCACAGACAGGGCAAGCTTCAGCAGAGGGACTGAGAGCTGTTTTGTTTTCTGAAGCTGAACAACAGGTCAGTGGAAATGTGACGGGCCTACTGTGGCCAGGAAATGAGGGTTCCAGAGGAAACTCCTTCTGTTCATGTACTTTACAAACCTTTTTCAGATTCTAAGACTAGAAAGAAACTTACTCTCTCCTGTCATTACTGGAGAAAATAAATTTCCTGAGTTAGAACCACTTTATTTAGTGTTTGGGAATTTGCCTGAGGAAAGTCTAAAGACGGTTAATAGGACAGCAGAATTTTATGCAAGTTTCAATAAGTCAATGATGATGATCATCATAACTATCTGAAAAAATTCTTGCCTACCTTGGTGTCAGACAGGCAGCTAAATGAATGGCACTGGCACCAGAATTCGTGTCCTCTTTCCAAGGTCCTCAGGGAACATATACACACAAGCTTACACATTTCATGAAAAAATGCATTCCTGAGCTGCTGATTAAACGCTCCATAAGAGCACCAGGGTGTCTACAGAACTCACCTGGCACGACCCAGGCTGACCACATGACTGAGGTTACTACTGCCTCCTCTGACTGCAGCACAATGCTCCCATAGGCTGACTGGCCAGGGTAGCCTCAGAGGGCAGATCCATGCCTCTTCAGTGCTATCCCTACCCTGCTTCTCCTATTTTATGGTGGGTTAGCTATTCAGCAAGGGTAGTTAAGTGAGGCAGTATTTCTGTGAAAGAATCCCACTCTAAAGATGCCACCTTTCCCTCTTGCTTCAAGCCACATTTTCAGTATTGTCCTTGACACACACAGCTCCACCACTATGCCTGAAGGAACCTTCTTTGTAGTGCAAGGCTAAGAGCAACAGGCACGTAGCATGCTGAATACAGTTTCTGATGGCTAACACCTGGACAGGGTTACTGGAGTCCCCAGACTTCTGCAGTTAAAGACATTCAAAAACTTGCACAGTTTGTTGTGGGCTTTTTTCCTACGCTTCTGCAATAGATGTGTAATTTAATTCCCATAGCATACTCCTGGAAAACCTGGCAACCCACAGCTTGGACAGGGGCACT
>NW_008678916.1:0-266 GCF_000695815.1 Acanthisitta chloris
AGGGAGCACAAGAGACCCAGAGCACTGTAAACAGGAGCGGGGTACATCAGTGAGGGCAGTTAGCAAGGCAGTTCGAGCAGGCAGGGCACAGCCACCCAGCTTTTTTGTTTTCTTTGTTTTTGCTTTCTTTTATTTTCCGCAACTTAGCTAGACCCACCAATGGTATGTACGCGAACTGAAACTGCTGCTGCTCCTACCAGGAGAAATGCTCTAACACAGGCAGAACCCTCCATAAAGGATGCAGCAGTTCAGGTCACTGGCTGCAC
>NW_008678916.1:457-10611 GCF_000695815.1 Acanthisitta chloris
GCCCCTCCTGCTCTCAGGAAACGGGAACAAACCAAGTAGATGGGGAGGAATGGAAACCAGTCTCTGATTAAGAGGTAAAAGAATCCCCTCCTGCCCCCCATCACCTCCCCAGTTACCCTTAAATAACAGGTATGAGGCTCTGGACCGAGAGAGTCAGGCAGAGGACAGTCAAAAGGAAGATACATCTGGAGGGTCTCCAGCTTGCACCCCATCTTCGAGCTGCATTGCAACCACAACTAAAAAGAAAAAAAAAGAAAAAAGAAAAAAAAGAAGGGTAATTGTATTAGGCTACTCCCTCCTGAAGGGAACTGAGGGCCCTATATGCCAACCAGACCCATCCCACAGGGAAGTCTGCTGCCTACCCAGGGCTTGGGTAAGGGATAACAGTAGGAGACTCCCTGAGGTCCTTCAGCCCTCTGATTTGAGGTTTAGGTTGGATATTAGGAAGAGATTTTTTACGGAGAGAGTAATCAGGCATTGGAATGGGCTGCCCAGGGAGGTGATGGATTCACCATCCCTGGAGGTTTTCAGGATGAGACTGGATGTGGCACTAAGTGCCATGGTCTAATAATGTATGTAGAGTTGGACTCGATGATCTCTGAGATCTCTTCCAACCTGATTGATTCTATGATTCTATGGAATGTCTCCTTTTCAGGTGCAAATATAAACAGCTGCTGTTCTAGGAACGAAGGTTGAGATTGGCATGATAACAGATAAATACAGGCAACTGTGTCTGTTTCTAGCTAGCCAACATTGCAAACTCCATGGGGTGAAGTTATCATATCAGGCATATAATTCATGGAAACCTGGGTAATTTAAGTTTATTTTTTTACTCCTTTGTAGAAATCTCCTTTTTTTCTAAGTGGAGTCTGTTGTCTCTTGCTCTTTCACTGTCTCTAAGAAGCATCTGGTCTTTTCTGCAGCTGTTCTTGGTAGAGGTTGAAGGACTATGGTAAGGCATTTCCATATTTACAGTTGATCTTAAAATCAACCTTTTGTATATGTTAAAATTTCTTGGTTTTCATTGGTTATGATGGAGGCACAGAATAACCATATAAATACTAGACAGATGAAGCATGGACAACTAAATCTGCATGCAATTTCACTGTGCCACAAATGATTTGGCTGATGTATCCATAAGCTATTATTGTGTGATAAATTCTGAGAAAGTTTACTTTGATTATATTTTTTTATTTATTCATAGTTAGAATGCCCCCAAAACATGAGGCAGTTTCTAGAATCAGTGAAACTTTTCAGGTCAAATTTCTTTTCGCAGATGGGTGGAGATGCATGATACTTGAAAAACATACACAAGTAGTCATCGTGACCTTATAATAAAATACAACGATCATACAAAGAAATACATTCCATAGTTTTACAGGACTTCCCTTTACTAAACTAGTTGTGATCTCTGAAACCACTAGGCTGATTACGGTCTGCTCTAATAGTCTACTTGTTGCAGCAAAACACCTATGAAATGTACAGCTGTGCGCCAAATGACAGTATACTGAAAAAAGTGAGATAATCAGTGTGACCAGGTTATTACAGAAACAGTTGGATGGATATTTTCCTTGGAATAAATCTGGGGAAATGTGCTATCAGTTAGTGCATATCTTTAATGCCTGTAGTAACCCTGTCACCAACCAATTCTGAAAGTCTCATAGATAGTGATACTCTGAACTGTCTCTGGATGCCCATCCATACAAGGATGAGATAAGAAGTTTAGACATAGCAAGAATGAGATTTTGTTTTGACTGTGGATCTAAAATCCACAGTTCTAAAGAACCTTTTTTCCTATTTGACCCTTCTGTGAAATCAGGACTGGTTGCTGAAATGCTAAAATATCAGGAAAAACTTTTAGTTTTAGTTTTTGCAGTTTGCACAACAAAAGTCCAAGAATAATATTTTCTCTTTCCTAGAAGTGTCAGCCTATTCTCAACACACGAATGCATATGCTCCTTCATGAATGAACACCCAAAAACCTTTGGCACATATCATAAAGCAAACAAGCATTTAAAGGATCTTCTGGCACTGATCTGCAGTTTCAACTTCTTGTTCCATAACAACATGTACTACTACAGCAACCATACCGTGAGTAACACAACCAGGGAACAGGGAAATAAGAATTTTTTGAGTGCATTAGTACCAAAGTTAATAAAAATCTCAAACTTATTTAACTGAACCTGAACATTTTGGAATAGATACACCTGCTGTGGTGCTAATCATGTAGCTGTTAGGGTTTGGACTCTAGTCTAAGCTATCTACCTGTTAATTATCCTCTGTCATCGAGAAACAGACATATCCAGAGATGAACTCATCATACTACAAGGGTCTGAGAGGTCTGTATGTAGACTATCTCTCTACACTGATGATGGAGAGAATAAGATGAGCTTATACCACGTACCCAACATTTAGATGACAGCCTGAAGGAGTCTAATCTCTTTAAAACAAACAAACAAACAAACAAGAACACTCATAATTGAGCTTTCATTCACTGTTATTGCCATATTTGTTTCCCTTATTTCTCAACTGTCAGTTTTGTTAATTATCTCACAATTAACTGGGACCTAAAGCAAAATATGTAGTTTCCTTGTATCAAAACAGTAACTGGCTGTAAATATCCATTTGTCTTTACTGCTTTTTAGATGACTATTTTCTTTATTTCTATTTTTAGTACTGTTACTACTGCTACTACTACTTTACTACTACTACTACTAGCTTTACTGCTACTTCTTTACGTAGAGTCTTTTTTATAATGGCCATTATCACCAAGCCTGTTTATCTGGCTGGACCTGTGTCATGCTCCTCTTGGTGTCTAGAGCTGTTTGAAGATTCAGAAGACTTGTGTGGTTACAGATGTATGGCAACTGTGTACAGGTGCTGCCTCATAAACAGAATACACAGAGATCTGATTGTTGTCCCACCTTAGACTTACCTTTTATGAAAATGTTGCTGAACATTTGAAGAACTTTTATTTCCCCTCCAAGCAGAAATTTATTTCATCAAATATTCTTTTATCAATGTTTTTATTCATCAAGCTCCTGCAGCACAAAAAGGACCCTAATAAAATACAGAACTACCACAAATTTTTCAAAGGACGTGAATATATGGATTGATAATAGTGACTGTAGAAAATATTTAATTTGTTATAAATTAATATTGCATTTTGACTGCTCCATATTGAATGGCATATTCCAGAGTTGTCTCACTTCCACTTCCAGTGAAATGTGTCCCTGATTATGGCTGTGGTGTTGGAGCTAGATGGTCTTGAAGGTCCCTTCCAACCCAATCCATTACAGTTCTACATATAAAAATGTACAAGACTAATAGAAATTAAACTTTTTCCTGCCACTTTAAAGAGGGAATACTGAGAACTTTAGAAAATCAGATTCCTCATAAAAATTTCATGAGACCCACATAGGCTTAGAAAGGTAAGGCTGAGAAGCAAAGGCAGCAAAATCCTACTACTTATGTCAACTCCTGTTCGGTATGTGAATTGCTGCTTATCACCTGCTTTTATGAGTCTAAACGGATTACTGGAGTTCTAGTAGCAGGGTTATATTATTAATGAGAACAAAGAAAAGAAAGGACAGGAGGGACTAAATGAGACAGACAGAGATTCAGAAAACAGCCTATAAAAATATGGGGTTTTTTTCTGAAAATCTAGGCACAGGATCTAACAACAATTTTCTTTTATATTGCATTTATTATTTTTGCTGGAAGCACCAGAAAATAAAATCCAATCTATGTATATATATCCAATATATATATAGTTCTTAAAAGAGGGCTAGAGGTGTTGTTTTTGAAGAATGTTTCATGCCTTCCAACACTGGTCAAGTGAGAGCCATGCTTCCTCTCATGATTCATGGTTAATAGCACACTTTCTTTAGACAGCTTTATTTATCATACAATAACCTGAAAATTATGCTAGAACCGGCTTTATTTTTAGCCAGTTTTATGCTGGCATTTATTTAACAGCACATAGAGCAAGGGGTACGAGGGAGTCAATAAAAAAGTAAGAAAATGTGTTCTTCCATAAAAACTAAGCCTGAAGAAGCAATTGGACTTTGGCATGTGTGTGGCCTATTAACTGTTTTCTGTCATAACCAACCTTCTGGCAGAGCAATAACATCAAGGTATTGTTTATACACTATAAAATCTTAAAATGACATTGTAAAGATTAGATGGAAGGTGAGAATTGTTTCAAGAGCTTTTTTTGGGGGAAGGGGGTGTCTGGTTGGTTGGTTGGTTAGTGTTTTTTGTTGTTGTTTTTGTTTTCCTTTCTATTCTTGTGACCAAGAAACACTGTGCATGAAAATTTCCTTCTTCAATAGTTTCAATGACTCTGTGATGGAAAAACTGTTACATACAGAGATGCAGTATGGCCCATAGCCTAAAGGGACTAAGAGGAAATCTTAGAAATCTTGCTTGAATCCTCAGTTCTGCCACAAATAGGTATTGTGACCCAAGTTCACATCACCTCAGTGTGCCTCTTACCTCAACCAATGTTTAATGCATCTGAGAGTTCAAGCACTGAGAGACCAAACAGCATTAGTAAATCCCTGTAGTACAAAAGAGTAACAGGAAGGAAAGTATTTAGATAATGGGGTTTCTGTTCTGACCTGGCTTTTCTTGAGTAACAACAACATAAGACCATCAGGTAGTGTCATCAGAATCACCACTTCAAATTTCCTAAACTGGAAATCAGTTCAGTGTCCCTGAGTATCTCAGCCCATTGTGTACGCAATGCATCCAGGAGGGACTCCTTACAACATATTATCATGACTGGAAATTACTCTGTTCAGCATTTCTTTGGAGTAGCAGACATCCTGGTGATTACAGGGACAAGAAAATTATTACACATGAACATGGAAGAGTTGTTTCCTCTGGGCTTAATTCAGTTGTCCACAGACGTGTTCTATAATACAACAAGATAATTTAGAGAGTTGAGAATACCTTTGCAGAGCTCACAGATATGATACAGAAACTATCACATTCTTCATGTGACAGCTGAATAACAATGGGGATATGGCTAAAAAATAAAATTAAATTAAACATGTATGAGACAAAGCTCCTTGTTTCTTCACCAGCATTTCACACACAGTGAATGCTGCCTCTGTCATCAAAGAGACTTCCTGGGATAAAGAGATTTCAAGCTCAGTGTGAAAGACCTTAAATTGATAGGTTGCAGGGTCTGAGAAACATCTTCCAGAATGCTTTAACAAAATCCAGAACTCTGTGGAAGAAATAGAGTCAAAAGGCATAATTTTAATTTCTAAATATTGAGTCCCATTTTAACAGCTCTGCTCAATATTTTGACTCCTCCTCAAGGCTCACTGTCCCGGACTTCAGGAAAGCAGATTTTGGCCTCTTCAAAGACCTGTTTGGTAGAGTTCCATGGAATCGAGCCCTGGATGGTACAGGGGGCCAAGATTCCTGGTTGTTTTTCAGGGATCACCTCCTCCAAGCTCAGTAGCAATGTATCCTGACAAGGAGCAAATCGGGCAAAAATACCAGGAGGCCTCCATGAGTTGCTGAGCAAACTCAGGGCAGAAAAAAGGGGTCTTCAAAGGGTGGAAATAAGGACAGATGGACTGGGAAAAACACAGGAAAATTGTACAGGGAAGCCAAGGCCCAGATAGAATTAAATCCGGCAAGAGATGTTAAGGACAATAAGAAGGGCTTCTACAGACATATTTCAAACAAAAGACCTCCAAGCTGCAATGTATCCTGACAAGGAGCAAATCGGGCAAAAATACCAGGAGGCCTCCATGAGTTGCTGAGCAAACTCAGGGCAGAAAAAAGGGGTCTTCAAAGGGTGGAAATAAGGACAGATGGACTGGGAAAAACACAGGAAAATTGTACAGGGAAGCCAAGGCCCAGATAGAATTAAATCCGGCAAGAGATGTTAAGGACAATAAGAAGGTATCCTGACAAGGAGCAAATCGGGCAAAAATACCAGGAGGCCTCCATGAGTTGCTGAGCAAACTCAGGGCAGAAAAAAGGGGTCTTCAAAGGGTGGAAATAAGGACAGATGGACTGGGAAAAACACAGGAAAATTGTACAGGGAAGCCAAGGCCCAGATAGAATTAAATCCGGCAAGAGATGTTAAGGACAATAAGAAGGGCTTCTACAGACATATTTCAAACAAAAGACCAGGGATATTGTGGTCCCTCACCAGACAGAGAGAGAAGACCTGGTTATACTCAGTAGAGAGAAGTCTAGAGGTTCCAATGACTTCTATGCTTCAGTCTTCAACAGCAAGTGTTCTAGCCATGCTGCCCAAGTTGAGAAAGGCAAGTGCGGGGACCTGGAGAATACAGAACTTGAGCCCACTGTAGAAAAGGATCAGGTTCATGACTGTCTAAGGAACCTGTATGTGCATAAGTTCATGGGACCCAATGAGATCCACCCACAGGTCCTGAGGGAGTTCACAGATGCAGTTGCTAAGCCGCTATCCATCATTTTTGAAAAACTGTGACAGTCAGGAGAAGTCCCTGATGACTGGAAAAAGGGCAATAAACCTCTCATCTTTAAAAAAGGGAAAACAGAAGAGCCCAGGAACTATAGAATAGTCAGTCTCTCCTCTGTGCCTGGCAAGACCATGGAGCAGATTCTCCTGGAAACTATGCTAAGGCACAGGGAAAACAAAGAGATGATTAATACCAGCCAACATGGCTTTACAGCCAGCATGGCTTTACTTTTTTTTTGTGTGTGTGCCTAACAAATCTGATGACATTTTACTACATGGCTATAGCATTGGTGGGTAGGGGCAGAGCAACTGGCATCATCTGCCTGGACTTATGCAAAGCATTTGACAGTGTCCCACATGACATCCTTGTCTCTAAATTGGAGAAACATGGATTTGATAGAAAGACTACTCAGTGAATAAAGAACTAGATGGGTGGTCACACCTGGGTCATGACAATCCCAGGCATACCTATAGGCTAGAAAGGGAGTCATTAAGAGCAACACTGAGGAGAAGGACTTGGAGGTGATGGTTAATGAAAAATCTCACAATGAGTCAGCAGTGTGTGCTTGCAATCCAGAAAGCCAACTGAATCTTGAGCTGCATCAAAAGGAGTGTGGCCAGCAGGTCAGGGAGGTGATTCTCCCCATCTACTCTGCTCTTGTGAAACACCACGTAGAGTACTATGTGCAGTTCCGGTGTTCCCATTGTAAGAAGTACATGAAACTGTTGGAGCAAGTCCAGAGGAGGGCCAAAATGCTGATAGCAGGACTGGAGTACCTCCCTTATGAAGACAGGATGAGAAAGTTGAGGCTGTTCAGCCTGATTGTTATTTGGGGACGTCATAGTAACTTTCCAGTATCTGAAGGGTACCTACAGGTACACCAGAGAGGGACTGTCATCAGGAACTGTAGCAATAGGTCAAGGAGTAATGGGTATATTTTGAAAGAGGGGAAATTTAGATTATATATTAGGAAGAAGTTTTTTTACTGTGAGGGTGGTGAGATATTATTGCATTATTTTGTGCAGAACATATCAGATTATTCATAACATTGGTTTCAAACTCTGGGTGCTTCCCCTGCCTCTAAAAATCAATAAGCTTCAGCCTGCTGATAGCTGGGAAGATGTACCAACCAAGTAACCACTCAGTACTTGTTCTGTTTCTTATGTTCTCTTCCAAAACATCTGTTATTCATCACTGTCAGATACAGGATACTGGGCTAAAATGATTTTGATCTGACCTAAAGATTGTGTCCTTGTGTAATAAATATTTCCATTACAAGAAGTGCACATCTTTATTTCTACCACATTCTGATCAGGTTGTGAAGAAGGGTGGATCCAGAGGAAAGCCATGGGTTAGAAGTCTCAAGGGGTTATTTAGTTAGGTCCAATTATTTCTATACCATTCATGGCAGCAATTTTTCTAAACAGTTTGTAACAGCCTTCAGCAGTGAAGGCCCACAGTTTCCCTGATGTTTATTGCCCTAACAGCTGGAAACACTTTTCTCATCTCTGAACTCTATCTCCTTTCCTATAATTTAAAATGAAGGTGACTCTCCAATCCTCAACAGACATGGAGAAAAGTTTATTCTTGGTTTTTTTTCAACTTCTTTTTTTCTCCATGTTTTGAGGCATGTATGATTCTTTTTTTGTAATTTCCTCTTTGAACCAATGGGTTTTGAAACTACATGATCTTTCATGTCCCTTGCAATGAAGACTGTTCAATGATTCTATGATCAATCTTTTCTAATAGTTCAAGGTTTCTGTCTCAGGACATTCCTATAGCTCACTTCTACATTTTATCTGGTTGGTTCACTCTTCAGTTGAAGTTCAAAGCCCCAAAATGGTGACATTACCATGGCTGAAGGTTTATGTCATTTGAAAGTTGCAGGGCAGAGACCAATGTTAGTGTGATGGAGTATGATGCGTGCTTTTTTTTAATCAGATCTGACTGTGCCACTAATTTCTGTGGGACTATTTCCTTCTGCAAAATCAACCCATGGTAATATTTCAGAGAGATCCCAAATGAAAAATAATCAGATCAAATAGATAGATCAAAAAATAAACAAACAAACAGAACATAAACAAAAAGAAATAAAGAAATTATCAGATATCCTTTGTTTTATTATCACCATCATCAGAGGACAACAGATTTTGCTTCACAATTCTGTCTTGTAAAAGGTGAATTATGCTCTGTGGCTTACATGTAGTCCAAGAAGCAAGCACCAAGAGAGATGGCAGCACTTTAATTAAAATTGATAAAGCCTCTCTGAAAATTAGTCCGGGGAAAACACACGTTGTAGAATACAGAGCTGCCAAGTTTTGGCTGGAGGCTGAAGCAGGGTTTGCAGAGACTGGAAAGAACCTGTACTGGGCCAGTGGGAGACCAGGAGCAGAACTGCACTAATACGATCAGTTCTCCTGAATGAAAATGTGCTCAAAGAAAACAACTATAATTATCAAAATGCCATCATCTGAAAACAAAAAGTGATTGAAGAGCTCGCCTCCCATGTCATCTCTAGAAGGTACATAAATCCTTAGTTCATTTTGCACACATTTGATGATGGAAGATGGTTTGGCTTCCTGTCCCTTCTCTTTCTGTATTCTGGACAGTGTGTTCTCTAGAGTAGGAATAATTCCCCAGTATTTTTATCTAATTCTTTTAATATTTCCTACGTAAAATTAACGTGGTCTAAGCTGTAACCTGTACCTAATTACTGAATGCCTTAATAATAGCCCATGAGGTGTGAACATAGTTGGCAAGAATAAGGTGGAGACATGCACCTACTATTGCATGATGAGTTTGGGATAGGACTGTAATACAAGGAATTTATGTGAGAAGGTCTCATGCCATGGATTAATTTACTCAGTCCTGGACATGTCACCATAGTCTGGAGTTTTTCTTAGCCCTGTGACTGTCTCATCTATTCCCACCCACAATGTTAGCTGTCCTGAAGATATTTCCCTGTCCTAAGCATCCTCTAAACTTATATCAACTCTTACCAGTGGGAAATGGCACATCTGTTATCTCATGGATGTGGAAAACTGAAGGACAGGAAAAAATCTATAGCTCTATATGCAGTGTCACCTGATGGTATTCATCAAAGCTGGTCCTATAGTTGTGGTATAGATCAGGAGTTATATAGGGGCTGGGGAGAGAAGCAAGGGGAGAACTGCTTTGCTATCCCTGCTGTGGGATCCTTGCTGTCTCCACTCAGGTCAAATCCCTATGCCAGAAGCTCACAGTTGCTGTGCAGGAGCATAATGCAGGAGATGTGTGCAGGAGGCAGAAGACTGGGAGGCCAGAAGCATCAGCTGTGCTATAACAATTATGCTAATGTGCTAACATAGAGTTTATTTGAAAATTACTACTTTGTGTTATGGAGGACAGAGTTACTTGGACCCTTAGGGTTTTGGTGCGTGTGTGCCTCTTTCTCTCACTCAGTTTCATCTTGACCTGGTTTCTCCAGCCTTCTGCCACAGACACCTGGAGCCAAGTGCAGAAGATGGGCTTTGTGTTAGCAGCAGCCACCAGTTGGCAGCAATAAACCATCTTCCCATTAAAAGCCCGTCACCTCTGCTGTCAGCTTTACAGAAACTTTAAATCCCAGTAAAATGAAACACTAACAGCTGCCCATTATTGCATATTGTGTCTCGTATAATTCTGTCTGTGCTGTAATGAAGT
>NW_008678916.1:10651-11849 GCF_000695815.1 Acanthisitta chloris
TTCCCCCTCGCAGACACAACATGTGTATCTGGATAAATTTTCCCAGTGAGTAAAAATTGGATGCAAAGCCACACTATGGGAAATTGCATTTTATCTCATGTTTCCCATTCTGCATGAGCAATTATTTGTATAGAAGTATGAGTTCTTTAGTCTGCATGTGCCTGTGTCTTTGACTGCTTGTGAATTCAGACCAATGCTGGTTCTGTGCAGAATTTGACTGTAGACAAAGACTCCACATAAATAAATAAATAAGTGGAAACATATTCACCCAGAAAAATTACACCATCACCAAGTGAAAACCCCCTTTTTTCATTGCATATGCAGTGGCTCTGCAGAGAATAGCCTGTTTGCTGCCATCCAAAGAGACATTATTTTATTCGACACCCATGGAGCTGCACAAATGAGAGTCAGCAGGCATCAAGCCGCCCTCTTTGAAAAAGAATTGGCATCTCCCTCCCTGGCACATCTGGTGAGTTTGAATGGCATTCATTGGCATGCCTTTGCAAAATTAATTACATTCCAAAGCCTTGTCACAAACAATAAACCCTTGTTCCAAATACCGATCTTTTGTTTTCTGCCAGATGTAATGCATCTGCTTCTCTTTATCAGGTTTAATCCTACTTGGCATCCGCAGTGCAGTAAAGAGTGCAGTGGAAGTTGGAAATGAAAAGTGGAAGAATGTGGGAAAGCACTAAACAGAAGAAGAGACAGAGATGACATGTCGTTAAAACACTCCTTCTGGAACAGCTGGATAATGCGTTGGCATGGGACACAGCCATGGTGAGAAAGGTCTTTCCACCTTAACAAGCTTGAATTGAGCAGCAACCTGAGGATAGAGACACAGTGAACTGTCAGAAATCCTACTGAATGGGTGTTGAGTGTCTTCATTTCCATGTCTAATTTTCTCAATGATTTCACTGTATAATCTTGTGTAGAAAAATCTCTCTTAATGCTGTCTCTCAAACTCACCGAGGGCTCAGCCCAGAAAGAGTAATGAGATGCAGGTAAGCTCCCATCCCACTTTCCTTATTCTATTCTATTCTTATGACTGCCAGACACAAAGCCACTGGTAGCTCAGTAGAGCTGTGCTCAGGCACTGATCTCAAAGCACTGCCTTCAGTAATGCTCTCTGGCCAGCCAGAATCAGGGCCTTACCTCTATCACAAACCTGTAGTGTCCTAGGTTACAATGTAGGGTG
>NW_008678917.1:0-759 GCF_000695815.1 Acanthisitta chloris
CTTCCTCCCCCTGGCCCCCAGCCCCGCTGCAAAACCACTGTTTAACATTACCGAAACATTTATGGTTTAGGAACGCCGGTTATCAGGCGTGCCTGCCCCCAGATAAACACCGCCAACAAAAGTAAAACAAAATCCACCATAAGCTACATAATGGAAGATAACAGTATTACAATAAGACAGATACACTATAATTTTTTGTAATAAATGCACATAGGAATGGAAAAATAAAGAGTATTTCTTTCAGGTTTTATTACAGTGACTATTTTATTAACAGTATTAATACTACTATACCTCTACACGTCTTGGGTTTTCATTTTTTTTCAGTAGAAATATAAAAAAAAATGGGTGCACAAGTACATTTTCACAGTGCGCTGAATTTTTTTTATTTACAAGATAGCTTCTTATAGTGAATAAAAACAAAATAATGTGCTGGTTGAAATAACTGATTGGATTAAAAGGTGCTGTAAAAAGAATCCCTAAACGTTCTACTGCGGCCTCATAATAGACAATAAACAAGGAGTAACGACTAATTACTTATAGATCAAATATAGATTATATAAATCAAAATATTTCTGGGAAAAAAATGTATTTCAGTTCAAAGTTCTTGGGCATATTTTCCCAGGAAATTTTTTTTCTACTGTAAAGAAATGCCAATGTTCAAATATTAAAATTTCCGGGGACTTAAAATATTAATTCTTGAAGATTATTCGAGGTTTGAAATAGGCAGAGTCCTTTAAAATGTATCTATGGTATGGTGTG
>NW_008678917.1:784-2117 GCF_000695815.1 Acanthisitta chloris
AAAAAAAAACTAGTTCAGATGACCAGAAATCATCTGCGGAAAAAAAAAAAAAAGTAAAACCGAAAGACATCTCCAAGCTAATATTTTCCTTTCTACCCCCACTAATTTGCGATGTTTTAAATTTACTACCAAGATAGATCCTCCACAGAACTTCCTTCATTTCTGATGTCTCTGAAATCCTTATTCAGTACCTTCGAGGTTTATTATTGCTTTTTGCCATTAAATGCATTCTTAGAAACATACAGTAATTGTAATTTTTTTTCACTATGGTTTACCTGAGCAGTCATTCAACATACAGTTTGGATTGCAATGGAAGAAAACCAGATCATGTGTCCACATCGACCTCCTCACGTTAACCAGCTCTCGCATCGAGACGACGAAGAGTCTTCTCTCAATTAGTAAGGTCGTAGAAATATTTACAATTGTCTCAGGAAAACGTGTCTTAATTGAAAGTGTATCTCTCGGGGCTGGGCGTGTGGGCTTTACAGTCTGTCAGTGATACTGTCTGGCTGTTGGGGATATCAGGAGAACTGTCAGTTTTAACCATTTTGCTACAGCAATATTTAAAAAAAAAAAAAGAAAAAAGCTATAATTCCAAAGATACAAATCTCTTGTTCTGAAAGAAGAGGTTCATTGTCTTTTCTTTTTTTAATTATTATTAATAATTATTTTAATCTGAACACCAAAAAAGTTCTGAAACTCTTGAATTGCTGCTTCTCCATTTTTAATCCATTAACTAGTAGTCTTCAATTTGTTGATCACTTTTTTCTCTTTGACCCTTCTGTTTTGGAACCAGATTGTGACCTGTCTCTCTGATAGATTTGTAGTCGCCGATATCCTCCTTCGTTTGTCTTTGGTTATGAATTTATTTGTAGCATATTCCCTTTCGAGTTCTTTTAACTGGACCTTTGTGTAAGGCACTCGTTTCTTTCTCCCACGTCTGTACGAGTTCGCATCCGAGGGATGGGAAACGACGTCTGGAACAGAAAAACCATGGAGCAAGCGTTAGTAAATCGCTCGAACCGCTTAGGACATCTTCAAGTGGTACAGGGGTTAGAGTTGTAGCGCGCTCCTCCGCCTGCCCCGCTCCGGTTTAGCTACTAGCCCGGCTCAGAATTGGGGATTCCTCTTCCCTGGCCGCCGCAGACAGCTTTTAGGCAGGGAAAGGCTCGCTTCTGTCAGGCAGACAAATAATAACAAACCCCACGTAGCCCAGCCAAGGACTCTGGGAAGGATCGAGAGGGTCTGCAGCGATTTACCCAGACTGCGTGCTCCGTGGTCTATGGAAAATAATACCGCAGCCCTTCCCGCAGCCCTTTTCAGCTGTTTCCTC
>NW_008678918.1:0-349 GCF_000695815.1 Acanthisitta chloris
GACCCAGGGGTGACGCAAGGGGGAAAAGGGGGGACAGTGATGGAGATACCAGGGAGACATCATGGGGGACAATGGGGTGACATCGTGGTGTCCAGAGGTGACACCATAGGACAAGGGGGGACAGTGCTGGGGACACCCAGAGGTACATCATGGGGGACACTGGTGACACCGTGGTGTCCAGAGGTGACACCGTGGGGACAAGGAGAGACAGTGCTGGGGACAGCCAGAGGTACATCATGGGGGACGATGTGGTGACACCGTGGTGTCCAGAGATGACACCGTGGGGACAAGGGGGGACAGTGCTGGGAATACCTGGGGGGACATTGTGGGGGACAAGGGGGGCCAGTGC
>NW_008678918.1:480-774 GCF_000695815.1 Acanthisitta chloris
CCGTACATCATGGGGGACACTGGGGTGACACCGTGGTGTCCCAGAGGTGACACCATGGGGACAAGGAGGCAGTGCTGGAGATACCAGAGGGGGCATCATGGGGGACAATGTGGTGACACTGTGGTGTCCCAGAGGTGACACCATAGGGACAAGGAGAGACAGTGTTGGGGACACCCAGAGGTACATCATGGGGGACAACGGGAGGACATCGTGGGGGACACTGTGGTGACACCATGGGGACAAGGAGACAGTGCTGGAGATACGAGTGGGGACATTGTGGGGGACAATGGGAGG
>NW_008678919.1:0-1379 GCF_000695815.1 Acanthisitta chloris
TGTTCCTCTGTGCCTCGTGGGTGTCTGGCACGCCCTGAGTTCTGCAGCTGTCCAGAACTGGATGTGACCTTGCTCCTCCCGTTGCCTTCAGTTTTTAAATTACTCTCTCTGCATTGTGGAGCAGAAGAGGAAGAGCTCGGGAGGTTTGTGAGAGAGAAGGGGCTGCTGCCTTTGCCGTGTGGGTGCTGAAATGTGTTGTCAGGGCTGTTCTTAGCTCCTGACTAAGCCTCTCTCCTAAAACTGCCCATGCAGACCTGTGGCAAACGCTGGCTTAGACATGCAGGCTGCAGCTGGGTTTAGCTGAGTTCTTTGGTTTTACTGCTGCACTTATTAATGATGCTTCTCACACCCTTCCCACCTCAGCTTACCTTCCCGAGTTGAGGTAACTCTCCCACACAGACCACAAGTGCTTCGTGAGCTGCTCAGCTCCTGGAAAACCAGGAGGCAGGAGCAGGATCCTTGCTCAGGATGAGCCTTTTGCCTTCAGACAGCACTCGCTCAGCGTTCGGTAGAACAGCTGTAGCCACATCTGGGCTGCTGCCACGGCCCTTCCTCAGGAGTCCTTACTATTTCCCTCTAAAGCTGTGGCTTCACCTTCCTCCTCACCAATGTTCCCCTGTCCCATTTGGCTGTGCCCGCCTAGAGCAGCATCCAGAGCTGTAGAATAAGACTTATCTTGGCAAGACTGTTCTGTTTCAGTTCCTCTTACTCTGTAAGATGTTTTCTACTGTAGATACTGTAAGAGATTTGAAATATGCAAACCCAGTTGCTGTAGTAATTGGTTCTGGCCTGGGATGTCGCCATGCTGGGGGTGCAGAGGTGCTCCTGGGGTCGCAGGCCAGAAGCAGTTGAGCTGTTGATACACATTGTATCTGTGTGTGGTGGTGTTTTCCAAGCACGTCCCTCTGTGGGGAAACCGAGGCCTTTGGGCGACAAGTCAGGCAGGGGAGAGCAGGATGCAGCTGGGCCTGGGACCTCCTGGCACAGTGTTGCCTATTCCTGCTCTTCCCTCGGCTGTCCGAGGAGTGACCTGCCCAGACTGGCACTGTGTGCCATGAGACCACGGGGACACAGAAACCTGTATACCTGGTTAAGAATGATACATTACAGATTAGTAATGTTTCATGTTAGTAAGCAAAATGCTTCTTAATTATAAGTAACCTGATACTTTGCATATTTGTAAATGACAGGAAAATGGTTTTACTGTTGCTGCCTGCAGTGTACTCAGTGCTGCCCTCGGCCCAGTGTGCCCTGCGTGACGGGTCTGGGTTTCTGGGGGATGTTGGGATCTGCTGCTGCTCTTGCAATTGGAAGGTTAATGTTTTGTATTCCCCAGCTGACACGTGCTGAGCTGTGTCACTGTGCAGTATGGAGCTGTG
>NW_008678919.1:1391-2174 GCF_000695815.1 Acanthisitta chloris
CAGGAACAACTGTTCTACAAATAAAAACCGCTGAGTTGACATATGTGGTCTCTGGTGGCTTATTGCAGGGACATTTGGGGTTTTGGCTGACGTTCCAGGGAAGTCAGGGACGTGATCCTTCCCCCGGGTTTTCCATACAGGTGTCGATCTCCATGTGGCCTGAGACCTCAGAGGTCTGAGGGTTCTTACTGATGGGCTGCCAAGTGATGCAGAGACCCACAAATCCAAGTGCTGGGGCAGATTAGAGCATGGGCAGAGTTTGCTGTCTGTTTGGGGCCACTCAGTGCCTGGGGCAGGCACTGCCAGGGGAGGGGGCACAAGCAGCTCTCGCTCGGTGCCAGGGCCATGGTGTGGGGAGTCTCAGGTGCCAAGGCTCAGCCCACTCCTGGGCACGTTGGAATCAGCGTGGGCTGTTGTGCTCAGGTTTATGGGCAATTCCACAGTGCAGTCTAGAAATAAATAAACATTTTAACCAGTTACAGCACATCTCTGCCCGATGTTGTGTGTGTGTGAACTGTAACGTGTCAAGACTGCTCCAGAGGTTTGGGGTGGACTGGGAGGAAGGCGCAGCAGGATTATCAGAGCTCACATTACTGTGTAAAGATCTCCTCCCACCTGCTCCACTGCAGCACAGCACGTTCTTATCTCACAGCTCAAAGAACTTTATGGTCTGTAATTGAATTCGTGCTCTTCATTCAGCACAGGGCAATGACTAGTTAATCAGGAGCCAAAGAGGGACGTGCTCATGAGACAGCTGAACTTCAAATGATACCACAGGTCAAC
>NW_008678920.1:0-260 GCF_000695815.1 Acanthisitta chloris
CAATCAATGGTGCTAGTAACACCTCTGATAACATATATTAGAAGGAAAAGAAGTTATTGAGCAGAAGTAATTGCCTTCAGAGAAGAAAGGAATGAGAATATGTGAGAGGAACAACTATGCAGACACCAAAATGAGTGGAGAAGGAGGGGGAGGAGATAGTCCAGGTGTCATTGCTGAGGATCCCCTGCAGCCTGTGGTGAAGACCATGGTGAAGCAGCTGTTCCCCTTCAGCCCATGTTAATGGCATGCCGAAATGCACC
>NW_008678921.1:0-69511 GCF_000695815.1 Acanthisitta chloris
AGTGCGGCCGGGCCGCTCGCCGCGCCTCGATAGTGCGCTGAGTGTGCCCTGCAAGGAGCTGCTTTGGAATAGCTTTGTGAAATTTATGGTGTGTTTCTGGAAGCTGAATAATTACTTCTTTTTTTTTTTTTTTTTTAATGAATGTCGATGGTCTCTCTGTCGTGTGTAATGTGTTCTTCCTTCCATCGGAAGGAAAAGTGCACCGTGTTGTGCAAAAGCCTTTCCACGCGAGGAAGTTTTTGCGAGGAATTAATGGTTTGTTCGGCTCAGTTCTGTCGGTTCTACCAATGTCTGGTGCTGTAGTTTGGTGAAATTACCTCTGCTGCAGAATACTGCTCAGAAATGCAGCGTTCACGAGTTATTGTTACGGCCTGGTTGAAATGATCCATAGGTCACTCCCTGTAAGCGAGGAAGGTGTTTGGTTTTGCTTCTCTTCAAAATGTTCACATGCTGTACTCATTCAGTTAAAAAAGGGATAGGTTCCTAAACAGAGCTCATTCTTGACAGAATTGGAATTCTGTTGATTACTGAAAGAAAAAAAATTCTGCTTATCCTGGTACTGGTGTTTCTTTATTAATCTCTCCTCAGGTGTGTTTTGATATTTCAGTTAGTTCATCCAGTCCTTCCTTTCTTCTCCATTAAGTAATTTCCTACTAAAATGTCATTGTATAATCTTCCTGATTCCATACAGATTAGGCATTCTCGATCCAATTCCTTTCCATCTCATCTGATTTTTTTTCATTCTCCACTGACAGTACCTAATCATTATTAAAAATTGAGACTTGGCTCATAACCAGTTTAACCTTTCATTAGCTCCAATCATACAGGACATTCCTCATTCCTGAGTACATGGGAGTTCCTGCAGTTTGATTCAGTTACTATATTCAGCCAGGATTTTGACAGCTCAACAGCAAAGGAAAACTTTTTTACTCTTTCCTTCCTCCCTGACTTCCCTAGATTAGTAAGGTTGCTTTTTTAAAATCTCCTATCCTGAAGCTGACCACAGTGTTTTAGATTAAAGCCACATAGACATACTTGTTAAAAATTACTTTTACTGGTAAATATTGTTAACACTGCACATGTTTTCTATTAAAATGTGGTCCACAATCAGAACAAAAGTAGGAAGACCAAGGGTTCCAATTGTGTGACTGGTCTTCATTTGCTGTATGTTTTTGTGCGATAAATTTATAGCCAGGGAGCTCTAAAGACATATATCAGAATTATTTGTTCCTGTACTACACCTGCTTGTGCCTCTACTGTTTCTCCATTTTTAATTTTCATTAATGTTTTAATTCCAGTTCAGACCATTCTGTTCTACATTTGGTGAAGGGTCTAAAGGGGAAGTCATATGAGGAGCAGCTGAGGTCACTTGGCTTGTTCAGCCTAGAGAAGGGGAGACTGAGGGGAGACCTCATAGCTGTCTACAGCTTCCCCACAGGGGGAAGTGGAGAGACAGGCACTGATCTCTTCTCTCTGGCACCCAGTGACAGGACCTGAGGGAATGGCATGAAGCTGTGTCAGGGGGGTTTAGGCTGGATATTAGGAGGGTGGTTGGGCACTGGAACAGGTTCCCCAAGGAAGCAGTCATGGCACCAAGGCCAAGAGAGTTCAGGAAGCGTTTGGACAACGCTCTCAGACACATGGTGTGATTATTGGGACTGTCCTGTGCAGGGTCTCAATGATCCTTGTGGCTCCCTTCCAGCTGAGGATATTCTATGATTCTACATTTAATACACACATAAAGTGCCATTAGACCTCTGCATTCAGAAAATCAACCTGTTTAGAGTTGGACAGTGCAGCAAATTGCATATAGTTCTAGCTAACATTTAATTCTAGGTAAAGCAGTTGTGTAACTATGTAGTCATGCATTTCTTCTTTGCCAGGTCCGATCTCTTATTTACATTCTAGCTGAGAGCCCTAGAATATTGCAAACTATTGTTAGAATGCAAGAACTAAAATGCTTCTAGATCTGTAGACATTGACTGGAGTGGGTTTAGCTTGAGAGACACATGTCTCATTTGAATTATAGCTGCAGTGCAAGAAGTTGCAAACTTTGCTTATGTTTCTTTTTTTATCATTCATGTGTCAGAGTGTGGGTAAATATTGGTAAAATCTTTGACAGAGTAAATTGAGTGCTTGTATCTATAAGGGAGGAGTAATTAACATTATGTTTAAAATATTTTGTACTACTGCTTGTAGGATCAGCTGGGTTGGCCTTGCTGGAGACTTAAGATCTTTTTAGCCGCAGAACAGGTATTGCAGGCTTTGCCTCTCTGAGAGGTCTCAGCCAGTATCTGAAAAGACATCGTTTAGGGGTGTGATTCCAACAGGGACAACTTACTTTGAGGTGTCTCATGCGGTTATGCAGCCTGCAGAGCTGACATGTCCTGGAAGCAGCTTCTGAGTCATGTCAGCCTGGCAGTGTGAGTCACACAAGCCAATCATGACACGAGTTTTCTCTCATAGATATTTATCTGCAAGAGATACTTTAATGGGGGTGAGATCTGACACACTGTAACATCACGTATTTAAATCACAGTTGCTAAACTTATGTCATCTGTATACATGCCAAATTATCCTTATAGGAGAACTATTCTGTAAGGGAAGTAAAGGAGAGTGCTACTCAGTCAGTCCAGAAGGTAATTCCTTTTGAAGCAAAGTATGCGATTTTAAGACTTTTTACATCTTTCCCAAGTGATGCCTTCTGAGGTTTTTTGTTTCTAGGAGGTCTTCATCCAGTGATAGAGTTTTGCAGGTGTTTTGCAGATTGGGTATGCAGGAAGCATATACCATAGGCTGTTCTGGACAAAATTTCTAGTGCATGGCTGACTGTGATGGGGAGAGTTGGATGTGACAGTCCATCAGGATCTCGATAGTGTCTTCCAGTCTTCCGTTCCTAAGCGCATTTGTGATGCAGATAGTTGTCCAGTGACCTGGAATGAGACAGCCTATTCATTTCTGACAAACGGCCTTCAGATAGTAATGTCTTTTCATTACTAAAATGAGCAAAATAATGGCAGAGATATGAAAGCCTTGCATCTTGCCACCAATTCCCTTGGACCATTTGATTCTTTATGCATAAAAGCTTCATAACCCATGTGTATGTGCACAGATACACAGAGGCATGTGCATGAGAGCGCACAGAAAAGCACGTAAGATTTGTGTCAGAAGAAATAGGGCTGCCTTTGTAAATAGAGTACTGATTATTGATCACAGAAAGTAGCTTCTCATTTACACAGACCTTGAAGGAATGGGGGTTTCTCCATCCATCAACACACACAGATATGCTTTTTGTTTGTTTATTATACTTCGCAGGTTTCTCTACATCTTGTCTGTGCAAAAGTAATTTTAACATATTGTCTGTGTGTGAAAGCCAAGATGAAAAGAGAAGAAAGAAACTTTGTTAGAAACAAAACTCAGTAATTTCCTTTTTTTGCCTAAGTTACGCAAGCAAATGTTTTTATTTCTACAAGGGATTTTTTCAGAATTAGTTCTAAAGGAAATAAAACTCCCCCATTAAGATATTTTTAACCCGGTGTTTTCTCCAAGGCAGATTCCACAGCTATGTATGTCTTAAAAAAACTATTATTTGAACATATTAATTTATTCCAGTGTTTTTGCACAAAACTGTGTGTTTGTGCTGCCGTTTATATGAACAGAATTTCTGGTTAAAATCTTTGGGGCTGGTGAGAAAATACAGAAATGACTAGGAAATGACTAAGTGGACCTCTTTCTTACAGATGTGATACTAAGTGGACCTCTTTCTTACAGATGTAAATCACCTGTTCCAATACTGTGAATAATAATTGCTTCATGAATTACAGATAATGCATTCAAGTGCTACTATGGTTCTACCTCTGTTACAACATTTTTCTTTTTTATGTATTCTGGATAAAGACCATTCGTGCAGATTAAAAAAAATTATAATCTGGCCTAAAGCATTTTTATATATCAAACAATCCAGGCCATTCCTAAGAATACATGCAGATACAATAGTCATAACGCCAGAAAGGGATTTACCATGTACAAAGATTAGGTTAATAAAGGAATAATTAGAATTAGGGGCCAATCCTGCAATAGGATCATATGTATCAATTTGTCTTGTGTTTTTCTGTTATGTATTGCTTAACAGGAACTCAAAGTACAGCAGCTCTGTCAGTGCTCCTGGGGTCATTTTACTGTCCTCCTGTACTCAAGTTCCACTTGAATATCCACATATAGAAGTCATGTTAAGCCTTAGGTTTTTACTCTTCTAGGATGGATTTATGCAGCTTGCTGATTTCTGAGAACAGGACTTGCAGTCCTTGGTGCCATTTATGACTAAATTATTAAAATAACTTGGAAAGAACTCATTCAAAACAGAGGACCATTAATTTACGCTTCAGCAGTGCCAAACACAAAGATGAAGTGTTAAACCAAGATGAAAAAAGAAAAGCTGTCTGTGTCACTGTCATTATCTGTTTAGCTTGGACAGACACATTTTGCAGTTGGAAGGAGCAAAGTGCATAGCTTTTGGTCTCCTGTGTCTGTCTTGCTAGTTTTTCATTAAAACAACAGGCAGCACATCTTAGATTGTTTCTTTCAGACCACATCCCTTTCTTAAGTAGCTTTAAAGCTTCAGGTCTCTTCTGTTGTGAGGCTGGCCCTTGCTAAGGGGCCTCATTCTGAGCTGGAAGGATTTGTTCATTCTTATCCTTCTTGGAAGGTCTGTATCAAAAAATGACTGCATCATCTCACTGTTTCACCTTTGTGCCTCAAAATATTACGACATCTTACTGCAACTCTTAACTTCGAGCAGCAATACAAAATAGATTGTGAGAGAAAAGAGAGCCACATATTAAACACAGAAAAGATTGTGTAGATGTTATTTCCCATTTAGTTATAAATGTCATCCTTTTTGCCATCTGACAGTGAAAATTCCATTATACATTTCCATCTGGGCCCATTTTTGTCTTAATGACCTGGTTCATTCTTTCTCAGAGACCACCATGTGCTGATTCAGAAGCCCTGGGTGCCATGGACAAGCAGTTTGTACCACTGCAGCAGCACAGAGCAGCACCCATGACTCTTCTGTCAGAGTGACTCACCTAAAGTGCCTTCCTGTTCTGGACATGAAGAGACTTCACGTGTCTGGTGGAGGTGAGAAAACTCCAAGACTGTCAAATAGATTCTCTTGTCCCAAGGACTGATCCTGAACTAAGAGTGTGTCACTTAACTAAGAAATGAATTCTCAGTATCAAGTCTAATTAGTAAAAATACATTTGAAATTACATATGGAAATCTAAACTTCTTTGTACATGGAGTAAACCAGAGTACTGTGAGGAAAAGAGGATCGCTTTCTTGAGCTTCAACTGATGGCAATAGAGGTGGCTTTTCTTTCAGAAAACAATTAGCTGACCAGTAGGAATCAGAAGTAAGCAATAATTAATGTTAGCACAATATATTGGGATTCTGTTTCACTGTCATGAAAGATTTATATATTATCACCCATGGATATAAAGCCAGTTTATTCAAGTTGCTAATAATGTGGGGCAGCACCTATGCAGTTTGCCGTGGGTTTTTTCCCCTTTTGCTTTTCTGCATTAAGATACACTGCTTTTGCACAAAGAGCTATACTGTATTGTTTTGTGGATTCATTATATGGGTTTTTTTCTGCTTGGACTGTGACACAGGAACTTGGAGACCTTATGGGATAATATTTGCACCAGGGAAGGACCAGCTCTTCAGAACTGGAATAAAAGAAATAACTTTTGTGGTAGTTGCTGTATTTCCAGTGCATAAACCTCAAGGGTATTTGGGCCAATAAATCTGTGATCCAAACAGAGAGTCAGATGGAAAACATTACAGTGACTGTTGTCTGGCATTAAAGAAAATCACCCAGAGCTTCTACTTCAAAAAATTACATTTGAGCCTACCCTTTTCCCATGCTTTTCAACATATGAAAGATGTCAGTTGTTTAGAAAGCAGATTCTAATATATGCTGTGCTCTTTTTAATACCCTTTCTCATTGTACATTGCATGTGGTGTATTTATATTCTACAACTATATTTCAGCAGTTGTGTGGATTCTTAAGATTGAGATTAAGCTCTTTTGAGTAATTAACATGAACAGAGTTCTTAGCTATCAAAGACCCACAGTTTTCATTAAGTGCAGAATTTACCTTTTGGATCAGTGTGGGAAATTAGACAGGAGAAAGCAGATTTCAGCGGCACCTGGTCCAGTTCAAGGTGTGTGTTCATACAGTAGATAGCCAAATATTTAGGAGTCTCTCATTCTACATTAAAGAAATGGTCATGTGTTGTGGCCCATGCATTTCCCTTTGTCATCTCTCCCTTCAGTCTGATGGTGATGATGGTATAAATGTAATTGTTAAGTAGAAGTCAGGGGAAAAAAAATTCTCATAGGCCAATTTTGCTCTGAGGAGCTGTGTTAATCCTCCAGTTTGTTATTGGGCAAATTTCTGATAATGTTATCAGACCAGTTAGCATGCAGGAAGAAAATTATGGGTAGATTTATGGTTATGAAGAAGTAATTGTTTACTCCTCCAATTTCCCAGATCCTACAAAGAAATTAATTTGACTGAACGTGTGAAAGCTGTTATTTATTAGACAGCTTGTAGTTAGGTGTGTGAAGAAAAAAATGGGAGTTTTACTTATCGGATGCATGCAAAAGATTAGAGATTGTTTTTCCAATATTCTGTGTTTTGGCTATAAACTCAGTGGTAAATACATGCAGATCTGGGCTTTTAGGAAGTCTTTTGTAACTCCTATGTATACTACTTTGTTTTATTTTTCCCCCTCACAGAAATACTTCTGTCAATTCCTGCACCTGATATTTAAGTCTACCACTGAGATCAACAAAAAGAGAAATGATAAAATTTTTTCTTATGGTTAACAAACAAGGTCAGACAAGACTGTCTAGGTACTACGAGCATGTCGAAATTAATAAACGGACAATGCTGGAAGCTGAAGTTATCAAAAACTGTCTCTCCCGTTCAAAGGAGCAGGTAAATTTTGAGCTTTTTATTTTATCACAACTTTCATGTAGATAATTCTGAAACCCCCCCAGTTTCCATTGCAGGTCATTATTTCATTTGTACCCATGAAGAAAAAGACGTGAGTTTCTAGGCTATGGGTTCAGTCAGTTGAACTGTTATTCTGCATTGAATAAATATGTTTTTCTGAGGCTTACAGAGACTTTTGAGTTTTGTGTATCAGTGTCATGAAGATTCCCCCTTGTTTGTTTGGAGAAGCTCAGAAGTCCAGGAAAAAACTAATTTTATTCTTTTATTATTTGTCTGGTAGAGATGGATGCAGAGATATTACTGCTGCTTTGCCAGAAGGTAGTAGAGAGAGCACTGACAGTTCCAAGTTTAAACAAAAAAAGTTGGAGGATTCCAAATTATGAAAATATTACCCAAAACACAGAGGGGGTTGGAAACACAGATTTTTAGGCCTCTGTATTGGACTTTTTTATAAAAAAAAAAAGACATCACACTTTCTGCAAGGAAGTCAGAAAACTGAGAAGTGGGAAAACATCACAGATGAAAGTTGAGGTTTTCATGGTTCAGTTACTCGAGCCATTGCTTCTTTAAGAAATGCACCAAACTTTTGTACATTGGCTCGAATTAGAGAAGAAATATGTGACTTGGACCGCGAAAGGAGTTTTTTTGGCTTGTGTTCTGAGTCAGCTTTCTTTCTCATTAATTACGCGTGTCCTCACACAGTGGTTATCGCACATTTCGTTCTAGAAAAGCTGAGAACGAATATCGGGGCTTATAGAGTGCCTTAGTTCGCAGACTTCGCAGTGGCTAAAAAATGACCGTCCTGGTGGTGCTGTCGCAGGGCATTTCGGAGCAGAGGCCGCAGCGCAGCTGCTCTCAGCTCGCTGCCATTTCGGGCCCGAGGAGGAGGAGACTAACAGCGCCATCTCCTGCCTCCTGGCCCAGCGGGGAGCACGTGGGAATCACCCCCTCGGGGAGTCTACGCGTCTTCCTTTTTATATAAAAATATTCATAATTTTTAAAATATGAAAATGGCGTTTCGGTCTCTTTGGAAGGGCTTTCAGATGAAAATACAGGGGCAGTGTTGACTGCCTTGTAACCCCGAGCAAGTCACTTCTGTTCTGTATGTTCCTGTTACTCCGTTTAAAAAAGTGGTAGCATGTTTTCTGTCAGTGTTGTCTAACAGTTACCCTAATAATTTCTTTCAAGTCAAAATGGTTTGGTGGACCTTGGGAAAGCCACTGTGCTTTGTGGGTCTCACAGACCTGAACGCTCAGGCTCTGTGAGCACACTGTGCTTTTTACTGGTGTGTGCTTAAACGGCAGCTGCTCTAATTTGCTCCTTTTGCTTCTGCCTAGTGCTCTTTCATTGAGTATAAGGACTTCAAGCTGGTGTACCGGCAGTACGCAGCCCTTTTTGTAGTGGTTGGCATCGACCAGACAGAGGTAAGAAATCACATACCCTCTTGCAATGAAAGCTTGTAGTGATCATCAGAGGGAAGAGCTCAAGTCTTCTTCCATTATGGAATTTTTCAATAGCAATTAGAGAATTTCAAGGAGTCATTGTGCGTGGGGGGAAAGAAAGAGGTGTAAAAGAAAATGTGGTATGTTTGACTTCAGTCTTTAGCAGCAGACTGAACTGTTATCATGAGGTAGTCTTTCTGAGTCTTGTACTGATTCTGTTTTCTAAATTTATGTTTGATTAAACAGACATTTATGTGGGGTCAGGTTTCTCAAAAAATGCTAGCGTTACAGCCAGGTCAGCTGTCTTATCTGTGGTGACTTCACACTCCATGGCCAAACAAAAAATTCCTATACTGTCAGCTAGAAAGATGCCAATTTATAGTGTTTTTTTAAAAAAGGAAAAACACAAATGTATCTGAAAGCTGACAAGTACTGTTATTTCATTTATTCAGGTTGTGCCTGAGAGGCTTTAGTGTTTACATTGATTCCTTGTTCTCAGAAATTTATTCAAAGCCTACTAGTGGAGCCCATAACAGGGTGGTGTGGAAGGTAGCTGCTGACTACCATAGTGTCTTCTGTCAGGGTTATAATGGCACACAGTCTGGGGCAAATTATTTTGGCTTTGCAACAGAAATCGCCCAGCACGGCCTGGCTCTGTGCTCCAGCTGCTGGTGCATGGGTAAGCATAACCTAGTTAGCTGTAGACCTGGGTGGTGGTGGAACAAAGGATGCAGAGGGATGGCAGCAGCCTGGGTGAGACAAGCCATTGGGTACTGCAGTGCTTCTTTGCGTGGCTGGTCTGAAGCTTCTGCCCTAAGCACCGCGCAGCTCTCGGCAGCTCTGCTGGGTAACCACACCAGCTCTTGCAATGGTGGCCTGAGCTTCTGCTCTTTGCTGTGGGCCTTATTATATTATCTAGTTGCTTTTCATTCACCACAAACTGAATTAACTCAAAGAACAGTATTACATTTTCTAGCTATTCGTTTAATATTCGCTTGGTTTTAATTTCAGAATGAGATGGCAGTATATGAACTCATTCATAATTTTGTGGAAGTTTTGGACAAATACTTCAGCAGAGTGGTGAGTGAGATTCCAAATCTATCCTGAAACATTTTCCCTCTTTCAAAGCTTTGGTGAATATGTCATTTCAGGGAATAAATCAGAGGAGAAAATACTTATTTAATATTAATGTAGAATTTTGAATATTTTAGCATAAATATTACCACGGGGGGGAGGGTAGGAGGGGAGTAGTATTACTTGATTTTTTCAGAGAAGTAAAAGTATACGTGGGCTATAAATCATCAGACAAGGAATACCAGAAATATTTCTGTTAGAAAACCATGTTTTCATATGCTATAGAGTTTCTTTAAGTCATGTGCTCTGAAATTAGCCATTGGCATTTTATATGTTTTAGAGCAGTAAAGAGGTTTTTCTTGACAGTTCTCTTATGCAGTTCTTAGCATTATATTCACCAAACGAATGTCATTCTTGATTAAGAGGGCGTAAGCATTAAGCAGGGAGCTGACATCATTCTCACTGAACAAGGTGGGAGGGATGGAGCAAAAGAAACCTCACAAACCTGTCTGTACTTGTACTCCCCATATTGTTGTCATGCATGGATATCTGATAAAACAGCTATTATAGAGATAGTCATGTTGTTAAGGATTCAACTTCAGACATGGCTCCAGTTAAAGTATTCCTTTTGGTGGGAGATTTTTTTTTGTTTGCTCGGTTTTATAAGTTTGAAAATGCAGCATTATAATCCTGGTTAGAACATGTGCTATTTAATATAGGGTTTGTAATAACTTTGTTACAAACAAATTTGACTGAAATCATGCTTTGGCACAATTTCAGTTAACCTATGTTGTAATGTTTTTGGAAATCCCTCTCAGAAAAGAGGACTGGATAGTTTCCTCCGTAGTCCATGTGCTTGAGGGTATTACATTGGTAATTACACATACAGGAGATCAGTATGCAGAGTCTGTAACTGGTTTCCCAGTCCTAGTACCACAGCAGGCATGGCAGAGTTCCCTCTGTGAATACAAGAACATGCTTGAAAGAGTCATCTGCACACTTCACTGTTTGGATGTCTGACAAATGTTTTAGGCCTGTTATCTCAACTAACATCCACCAGCCTGCTGAAGCTGCTGGTACTAAGTGTATCACTTTCTGACTGCACTGAGTTCAGGATTTGTCTCTTAAAATTGTTGATTGCAGTCCCAACTTAAGCAGTGATAACCAGGAATGGAATTTGATTCCAGCAGCACAGGAATGCACAATAAAATTTAGTCACATCTTATTTATGTAATTGAGCTAAGAGTTGTCAACCACTTCTCAAGTTTTATTTTCTTCAGTTGAGGCAGAGCAAAAATAGATGTAGTTCTTATAAATGTAGTATATATAATTCCTAGGCCACACATAAAACCCAACCACTGATAGTTGTTAGAAATTTGCTGAGTTCATAATACCAGTGGGGTTTTTTGTATTTTCCATAGCATTTCAGGTTTTGAGACTAGAGCAACCTAAAAGGGAGGTGGTTAAAGAAATCTCTTGCCATTTGGTGGTCTAATTTTTAATAGCATATAACAGGATAAATGGCAGAGCACTGAAGACCAGGGCTATAATTCTGGCTGGGGTTTTTTTTGGCAGAAACAACAGGGCAAGAAAATACAAATCTGTATGTACTATTATGGATTAATGTGTAGGATTTGCAAAATTTTAGCAGAACTGCAAACTATGATTATGACAACGGACACAGAACTCTGGGAAAGGAAAGAACATCTGTCCTGCTCTAGAAGGACGTTTTGTCATCTATTATTTTTAGGCATGTGAGCTTTAAACATTCTCACATATTCTATTTTTATCTAGTGGAGTTTACAGAGGTTGAATTCAGATATCAGAACAAACATTAATGGAATTAGGGGGAAAACTTTCAAAGTTGCTTGTGGATGTAATTCTGAGTCCCTTTAACTTTTATGTGGCTACCCATGGAAAACTCTGCATACTGTTCAGAATTCCAATGTCTTCAACTACATTTTAATGCTGAGGAAACTTAAACTGATTGGCTAAGGCAGCCAATGGAATCCTGGGTTGCATTAAGAACAGTATTGCCAGCAGGTCAAGGGAGGTGATCCTGTCTCTCTCTGCTCAGCCCTCATGAGGTTGCATCTGGACTATTGTGTCCAGTTCTGGGCTCCTCACCAGCTGGAGATCCTGGAGTGGGTCCAGCGGAGAGCAGCAAAGATGATTAAGGGACTAGAGCACCTCAGTGATGAGGGAAGGCTGAGGAAGTTGGGACTGTTCAGTCTCGAGAAGAGATGAGAGAGAGGGGACCTCATTAATGTACACAGGTACATGAACAGGGCGTGCCAAGATGATGGAGCCAGTCTCTTCTCAGTGATGGAAACCATAAAAATGAAGAGGTAATGGGCAAAAACTAATGCACGGGAAGTTCTACCTGAATATGAGGACAACTTCTTTACTGTGCAAGTCACTGAGCACTGCAACAGGTTGCCCAGAGATGTTGTAGATTGTCCCTCACCTCACTGAAGGTATTCAAGAACCATCTGGACACAATCCTGAGCCATGTGCTCTAGGATGGCCCTGCTCGAGTAGGGAGCTTGGATCACATGACTCACTGTTGTCCCTTCCAACCTAACTGATTCTGGCTCTTAAAATAAAATTTTTGTGATGCATTAAATGCCTCTAATTGAAGAATGGCAGAATCACTCAGCAGAGGCCTGCAGACTAGAACTAGTCCAGTTTAGAGCATCTTTAGACCATGAAAATAGGAGAAATTTTACCAGTAAACTTTACCAATTTTGCTCTAAACCCAGGGTTAAACCATGAATGAAAACCATATTAGCAAACTAAATTCCCTTGGTAGCAGATAAAGATTCCCTCTTTTAGCTGAGGCTGGAGAACCTCCACCCCACTGTGCAAGATCTTAACTGCTAAGGCTGTGATTAGTTGTTTCTAAATTTAGACATTTAACTGTGGCACCTAAGTTAGAAGTTTGGTCATGGTAAGCTCCCATTACTGGCAGTGGAGACTGATGAGTATCTCGAGAAAGTGAGTCATGCCTCAAGTGTGCAGAGTCAACTGTTGAAGATCCCCAAGTGTAGAGAGACCACAAGGGCTTCCAACTCAGACATTTTGGTTAAATGAATAAACTATTTGGGGTAAATCCAGGTCAAAAATAGAAGGGAAATATCGACTATATGAAGAATTGTGTTGCTGGGGCTGGAGAATACTTAAAAGTGCTAGGCCTCCAAAGCAGGAGTTGCCTTCCCTTTCCTAATATACACAGCCACCACTACCACAGCCAGGGGTATATGTAATGTCTACATTTTGCCTTTGAAATGATCTGTAGCAACATTTTCAACTGTGTAAAATTAGCATTAACATCTCATTTTTGCAGAAGGAAGAAGAGAGAATATAGGGCGGACCTTGCCATGATTAGAGCTGCTGGCTTTCCACCCACTCACTCAGATGGTGCTGTGTGTATCCACATTGTTACCTGTGAGTGACCTCACTGGGTTTTGATGAGTAGAAATTTCAGAAAACTAGCTTTGGTTACACAGGCAGGAAGCACATGCAAAGCAGTGTTGCAGGAAAGATCATGTAATTGTCCAGTCCAGAATAGAAATCTGGATTGCCCTAAAATTTTCTATTGCTATTTTGAAGACTTTCTTTGTCCTTTAAAGGGATGTGTAATGCTTAACACTTATGAGATGAGAGATCAAACTGTAACTAATGGCTGTCTATCTCTTTCCTTTGCAGAGTGAATTAGATGTATCCTTTTCAATATCAGAAATCCATTGGTCTATCTCTTTTGGTGTATGTTCAAGTTCATACTGTCTTTAGAGCACTGACTCTCAAACAGTGAAGACAATGCAGAGGTTTAAACTCTGCACTTAGAGTAAGAAGCACCAATCCAGCACCTTTCTGAAAGCATTGCTGATGTTCACAAGGGTCACCTATTTAAATCCCCCATCATTAAGATAAGCCTGGTTCCATTTAAAGTAGGACAGGGAGAACTTGCTTCAGGAGAACTAAATACATGAAAAGTTATATTCAGGGGGGAACTTCCAGGTTTTACTAATTATTACTTCAAGGTTTCACCTTTTTTCTTTAGTTTGCAATAAAGAAGATACTGCAATGTCTGCAAGAGTAACTGAACTCAAGTTGTGTCTTGAGCCAAATAGCAGTAGCATCATTGTAAGATTAGGTTTGCACTTTGGTCTTGCTTCATGAAAGCAAGAGGTGAGTTTTACTTTCTGTATCAATGGAAACAGAGACAGACCTGGGAGGAAATTTAGGAAACCAGGCAGTGCCACAGTTACCTTTTTCTTTTTCCACCCCTCCCCTCCCCACCACCCACATTTTCATGTGTGTGATTTGTGGGGTATTAATTAAAAAAAAATATTTAAAACTAAACCCAAATACAAACAAATAGTAAAATACAGTCCTGAACAATTAAACACAAATGGGAAGTAAATAAAATACAATATGGGATTGAAAGAAAATTAAACCAGGAGAAAATTTCAGTCAGTTGTCCTCAGTTCTTCCAATCCTGGTGGCTGCTCATTCTACTGAAGCAGTTCTTATACCCATGTTTGTTGTTGGTTAAATGCAGATCTGCTGGTACGAAGAGTTTCAGTTATACACCTGAAACACAGTTGTCACCTTGGAATCAAATTCTGTAATTTAGTTTATTTACTTGATTTAAGAATTACCACTTATGAAGAACATAGAAAAATGCTGTAATTTTACTTGTAATTGATCTTAGATCTTTACAGAAAGAAGAAACTCTGTTGATTGGTGACAGGCCCAGAGGGAATGGCCTGAAGTTGTGTCAGGGGAGGTTTAGATTAGATATTAGAAACACATTCTTCATGCAGAGGGTGGTTGGGCACTGGAACAGGCTCCCTGGGAAAGTGGTCACAGCACCAAGCCTGACAGAGCTCAAGAAGCGTTTGGACAATGCTCTCAGGTACATGGTGTGATTCTTGGGAATGGCCTGTGCAGAGTCAGGAGTTGGACTTTGATGATCCTTGTGGGTCCCTTCCAACTCAGAATATTCTGTGATTCTGTGATAACATGCTCTTGTAAAAAGTCACTCTACATCTTCATTGTAGGTTCCCTTCAGGTACTAGAAAGCCCCAAGTAGGTCACCCTGAAGTCTTCTCTTTCCAGGCAGAACAATCCTAATTATCTTAGCCTTTCCTCACAGAAGTGCTCCAGCCTTCTGATTTTCTTCATGGTCCTCCTCTGGACCTTCTCCAGCAGATCAATGTCCTTCCTGTGCTGGGGACCCCAGAGCTGGAGGCAGTACTCCAGGTGGGGTCTCATGAGAACAGAATAAAGGGGCACAATCCCCTCCCTCAACCTACTGGCCACACTGCTTTGGATGCAGCCCAGAATACCATTGGTTTTCTGGGCAGCAAGTGCACATTGCTGGGTCATGTCCAGCTTCTCATGCACCAGCATTCCCAAATCCTCCTCGGCAAGTGCTGCTCTAAATCTGTCCATCCCCAGCCTGTATTGATACTGGGGGTTGCCCTGACCCAGGTGCAGCACCTTGTACTTGGTCTTGTTAAACCCTCTTGAGATTCCCATGGGGTCACTCCTCCAGGTCCCCTGGATGGCATCCCGTCCTTAGTCTGCACTGTTCAGAGAAGTTGTTGCGTTATATGCCAACACTAATGTTTGCAACAGGTGCAATACAGTGTCTGAATGATTCCTGTAGAAATTCATCTTCTACATGGGTCTCATCTGCATGATGGTGTGAATATAAATATTTGAACAACAGGATCATACTGAAAAAATACTGGAAAATCTCATGTCTGACATACCGTTCCTTAACATTTATGACATAAATGATGTATGTAATTTTGCCATTCAGAAATGCACTTGTGTGATATACATTTCAGGAACAGTTTTTAAATGCAACATTTTACATATGTATATATATATATATATATATATACACACACACACACACACACACATATACATACATACAAAATAATTCTCCCGTTTAGGAAGAAGAGCTTTTCTTAAGTTGAGAGGTTAGTAAAATACTAAAAATAGAGTAAGATACCCTTCAGCATTAAATGTAAAGCAGAGGTGTAACTATGAAGTAGGTTGTTCAGGACTGTATTTATTTTTGGCAACAGCTTGAATAGCTGACCCAGAAGAACAATACAAGATCTGGACAAGTGCCTTAGCTGTTATTGCAGTGCAAGCAATAATCCATCAATCTGCCTTTCATAACGTGTAAAATAATATCCCCACCTGGGATTACACCATTTCCTTTGCCAAATGGTTGTACACACTAACTCTTACACTCAGTACAGTTAGCTTAGATGCAGATTATCTGATGGAGAACGTACTATCTGAAGGTCTGCAGCTGCAGACACCAAGTAGTATTTACAGAATCTTTTGTTATACGGAGTATCTGTCTGGAGACTGTCATGATTTCCTGACTCTGCACTATTATTTTTGTCCACAGATCCATAGGAAGTTTATTTTAAACGTGATAGTGGCTATTCTATGTAGGCAGGAGTATTTACTAACATAAAAAAATAGGAGGAAATTACATGAAATCAAACCCCGTGCAAAATAGACCATAATTACTGTAGGCCATTCATCCATGCACAGAGCAAAGCCCAGTTAAATCTAAAGGCTGAGACCATCATGCAAGTGAGATGTCCCTCTGGGGCTTGCACCAAGTTTGTAGCACGTGCAGTGATTCTTTCAGCTTCCTAGGCATTGTGACTTACCCCAGGAGTCCTTGTAACTCAGCTCCAGCTGAGGTGGGAGTGCAGGTTTCATGTAGGTCCAAACACCTGAATTCACCCAGGACACCCAGCTTGTATCCTGGCCTGAGTCTGGACTCAGCTGCCAGGAAACACACGTTGGGCACGAGGCAGGGACTGGGTCCGATCTGCGTATGGGACATAGGGGTGTGATGCTAAACAGTGCATGAGCAGTTGTGAAATTACCTGATGTATACTTAAGAAATGAATGCTGATTAGCTACCAACCAACTGACTACTTTAGACTAGCCAGCTTTTTCCAGCAGCTTTCATGTATAAATTTCAAATCATTTAGCTATTATATGATGTCTGCTTTCATTCTGTGAGTCGGCTGCACACTAAAGAGTACCTGTGATGGAATGCCATAATATTTCCAAAGTTGTTTGGATTGTCTTTAAAATACCTGTAAGTAATGTTGTTGGGCCAGAGGAATGAACAAGTACTGAAGTTGTTCTAGGAGTGTTGTGGCCTAATGTGTTAATAGCACTGGATAAGCCTCAATTTATAAAGTAAGTGAGTGGGGTTTTTTTCTGTACCTCTAAAACTCCAGCTTGGATGGTGTAGGAACTATTTTTCTCGCTGTGATGATGGCAAAATAGACTATAAAAACAAGTGTTACCACAGCAGCTTTACAAGGAACAAAATAATGTTAAAAATTACAAAACGTGACTTTGCTGTTGCTTGAACTGGTGAAACAAACTTATGTAAAGACACATTATTAACTTACAGAAGAAACACATAGTAATGTTCCTCTTGTGGGAAGGGAAGGGGAAGACAGGGTGCTCTAGGACCAAGCCTGTGAAGAATGTTGTCTTGATCCAAAAAAAACATTACATACCATTGCAACTAGCTGCTGCTGCTCCTCCTCCTAGGATAGATAAGTTTTGATAAGCTAATACGGTATGTGAATCAGCTGTATTCTTCAGTCCTCCGTGGAATAACACTTTGAGAATACAGCACATTTAGGGAATGAGAAAATTGAATGATTAATTTGTTCTGAGAATTTGTAAGGATAAGCTTCAGTTTGTACTCTAACAAGTGGATGAAATGGACACCTATCAGCTTAAAGATCAGCTTAAAATTAGCTTAGTTCTAGAATTTCACAGAACTTGAAAACACCTTTGTTTTCTGTTTAATGTGAGCATAGTCATTTGAGGAAGAAATGGTCAGAAAGCCTTAAAGGGGTTTCAGTGCCTTAAGCATGCCTGCCCATGAGATGGGCTACAAGTTACTGAAAGTGAATGCTAGCAAAAATGGAGTCAGAATGTGTGACTCTAGCTTAAATAGAAAAGCAACTCCAACTGATCTCTAGTTGAAGATCAATGTCCAGGATGGAAATCAAGGTTCTGTAATGCTACATATTCAGTAGGAACCCATCTGCCACATACTACCTGTGCTGTAATGTACAAAGGCTTTGTTTGTGCTCCTGGGTGTGTTCCGTGATCACAAGGTGTTGGCTGCACTTCATCAGCTCTTAAGCCTGGATACACCCTTAATTGCTTGCCAGGAAAACCCTGAGATCTCTTACAATGCCTCTGTATGAAGAAGTTATTTATCACATGCAAATCCTAAATGTGCCTTCTCTTTCTTTCCTCTCTCCCCTGCTCAACTCTCTGTCCATATAATGTCTTGGGGAAGGAGACAAATACTTGTGCCACATTTACTGCCTCTTAGTATGTATGTGCCATAAAAACTCTTTGTGATAGTAGAAAGTACCATTCATGTCCTTAAGAAGGGCAGCTCTTAAAGTTCCCCAAAGCCAGCATAAATGCCACTTGTAGTAGGTACCAATTCCTTCTGCTGCCTGGCATAGCTGTGCCTGCCACCTGTAAACCAGAGACAGGGAGGGCTCACCTTTGCCTGGGCTGAGAGCTTGTAAAGAGCATTTCCTAGCTGAATGCTCTGAAACTGTTATCTAAAGTGCAGAGATTAACATGTGTTTTCTTCTGCATACTTGTTTAAAAAAATCCTGTTAGCCTCTACGTGGATCTAGTGAAAGTCCCTTAATCCTCCTTTGTGGGCAGTCAGAATTCTTACTGGAAGCAGGACCTTAAATCACAACTCTGGATGGAGCACGTGGCAGTGCACATACCTAATACATTTGTTTCCTGTTGCCAGTTGCTCAGACTGGTTTGCTTTGCTGCTTTTCAGCTGGGTGTGGATCTGTGACCTCAGGGCTTTAAACCCCGAAACTTGGGGTCACTTGCCAAACAAGCGACAGGTGGGAGGATGAGCCTTGCTGAGGATCAGAGATACATATCCCTCCCTGGGCAAGGCATTCAGATGTGAATGGCTGAGCAGTGTGTGTAGGGTGAGATGTAACCATAGAGCTTCGCGGGGAAAAAAGCCAAGGTTGCTCCCTGTACAGTCCAACTGTCTGCCAAGAACAGCATGGTGAAGGGAGGTGGGATGTTAGGTTGAGGGTAAAGAATGCTTTGGGGCCTTCCAAATCAATTTGACAAATCTTTCCAGAATGGCATTAGTATCCCCATTCAAACTGCAGATGAAATCACTGGTTCTGGAATGATGACTGAGATTAACCAGGCTACAGATGGACAGAAATCATACCACTTTTCTGCAATGGTGTAGGCCTGTTTGGAAATAACCTGGAATGCCCCTGCAAGGGAATTCACATCTCCTTGAACCACAGTGGGTTTGAGCAGAACAGCTGCAAGATTCTTACTGGTCTAGGTGCAGTTTTCCTTTGACATGGTATCAGTTGTTCTCAAAACACAGAACAGGTTCAAGCTTCTGCTTTTCATCTCTTAGTAGGGTGGTCACACACGAGGCTAACATGAGATATACTCTATGCTCCTCTTCTTGCTTTAGTGCATGCAACAGAAGCAATCATCAAGATAAGGACAAAGTCTTAAGCTTCTCTCATTGCCAGGTGAGACAGTTGTACTTAAGAACTTTCACAGACAGCAGGAGAAGGTTAAGTACAAGGCAGCAGGTGCAGCTGCTACCAACCTAGCTAAGCTTGCACACAGAGAAATGTGGGTTTGGAGTTCCCCAGGCTGGGGACAGACTCAGCCTCTGTCTTCTACAGGTTTCAGGCAGGCAGCATCTCTACTGTGACATTTAAAAAGAGATCAAGCCAGTTATTATTACCTGAAGTAATGACTTGGGCTTCTGAATCCAAGAGAAAAGATCACAGAAATCTCCCTCTCTGCATTCCCAAGTACTGGCTTCAGCTCTGGTTCTCTAGAACCTGTGATTTTTTGATGGGTCTGGCTTTTGCCACTCATTGCAGGAAAAACAAGGCACCTAACTGAGATTAAGCAATTCTCTCCTCAAAGCCAGGTGCTAAAAAAACTAGGCATGGAGATGTTCAATGTTACTTAATCCATTTCTTGGATTCAGCCTCGGACTGTTCCCTTTCATGAGCTTGTGCCATTGCAGCTCTGGTGGTCTAAGATATTGTCTCCTCACCACTTACCACCTACGAGGAACAAGGATATACAAGTATGTGGCTTCTCAGCTGTTGTCGTACACAGTTCAGTACTCCCGCTGTTCCTGCCCTTTGGCAGAGCAGCATGTCTGACTGCTGAAGACAGATCCAGTGGAACTCATGGGACAGAGCAGTCCTCTTCAATGCCTGTGTCATGTTCAAAAAATGAGACTATCACACTGAGCAGGGGAAAATGTTGATGCCTTAAAAACCTGGCTCTTTCACCTCCACTGCTTAGCAGGGAAGTCCACTAACATAAATACAAGGACTAGAGCAAGACCAGGCTGTCTTCCTGAGTTCAATCCATAACATCAAAACCAGCATAATGGGCAGAGATGGCACTTGAGAGACTCCTATCAAAGCTGGAGAAAAGTACTAAGAGATGTATTTAACTACTGTGAAGTATCTTGCTAGCTCCACTGCACTGATCCTCGAAACACAGGCAAGAATTAGAATGCACAAAATGAAGGCAAAGCAGATCTGTTGAGCACAGCAAAGAACACATTTAAAGAGCAGCAACAGGTGGAGAGTAAGGCAGATGAAGGGTTATTCATGCCTCTGGATATGTATGTGCATGTCAGTGAGGCATAACAGATGCACCCAGCAGGCTGTTCTGCTATGCCTGATTCCATTTCAGCTTCTGGTGATGAATGGCAACATGCGAATCTCCTCACTACACAGCCCTCTGCAGTTGTTCAGTGGATGCACAAAACACTCATGTATACATGAATGCACTCATGTGTCATGAATGCCACTTAATACCCCAGTAAGGCCTGTCATCAGGGGTTTTGAGACAGATGCTGTTAGATAATGTTAAGACAGACATAGCTATGGACACATTTCATGTATCACAACTGTACAAATTCGTATTGCCTTAGATTATTTTACTTTAGGTGAATATTATAGATACATGTTAGAGAGCATGTAAAATATGAACCATTTATTTACTTTGGCTCTTCTTTATGAGACTTACTACTTGATCAATGATTCAACTTTACATATCAGCATATTCCTCTTAAACTATTTCCAAACAGATCAAGTAGTCTTAGTAACTTAGTATAAGGAAAATTTAAGAATCTAATTTTTAAGAATTCGACTATTACTTTTCTAGGAAAAATGCAGAATATTCACATCTTCACATTCAAGGTTGTTATCCCTCGATAACGTTTTTACATCCAAATGATACGTGAGTACTCAGGCAATCAGTAAAATTAAGCACCTACCTCTGAGCTTCAGTTTATCTTGCTTTTACTACTATGAACTAGTAGCACGATGCTTTTAAGTGAGCTGAAAGCTTACCTTGCTTTTAATACCATGTACTAGTGCTATCTTCAAGGATGGGATACTGCTGGGGCTTCAACTTGTCTACTATAAACTTTTGACCATTTTGTGGTCCATAGCTCTATGAAAATAAACAGACAAGTAAAAATACCTATTCTTGTAAATTTTGATCAAAGACTTAGGTGCCTGAGACTTGTTCTGAATTATCTTCACGTTGTTCAAAATACACTTAACTTAAAATGTTTCTAGATCATGTTCAATTTGGACAGAGTGCACATCATTTTGGATGAAATGGTGCTGAATGGCTGCATTGTGGAAACTAACCGGAACAGAATTCTCGCCCCCCTGTTTGTGCTTGACAAAGTAGCAGAAAACTAGGAACATACAAGACTAAAGCATTTTACAAAAGATGGTGAAAACATCAAGAATGTACTGACAGCAGTTTTCTGATGTCACAAGACTGACTCATGCAATATTCAAATTAGCTGGAAAATATCTTCTTTCTCCTATATCCTTCATACCTTATGGGAAAGGTCCAGCTAAACATGTTGAGGCATTCAGATGCAGCTTTACTGACCCAGCAGAAATCTTTCTAGAACAGTCAACATTTTTAAAACAGACTGAAGATGAAGAAATGAAACCTTACCATGACCATGTATCACTTTGAATAATGTAGCATCATACCAGACCTAGAAGACAGAAAATACGGAAATATAAATTCAGACTGAATTTCAGCCCTTCCCTGAAGCACCAACTTGATTTATTTTCACACAAATGTACCATAAATGATAGTTCTGTAACTTTTATGACCACTTTTAAACTAATTTTCATTCAAAAACTGGTTTCCCTCCCTTTGCCATGCATGTCATGCATACAAAAGAAAAGTACAGATGTGTTTAATATTCTTGGTACTGCCCAAGTTGTAACTAGAAGTATTTAGCTCTTACTTATTATAACATCAATAAAGGGTAATTAAAATCAGGAGTTTAACGGTCTTTTATCACGTTGGCTTCATAAATTACACAAAATCTTTTCTATTTTAGCATATCAGTGGTTTTTTTTTCTTCTTGTACGAGCTGTCCATACATCAAGCTTAAAACTTGTGCAAAAGATGAGTAACAAAAGAAAAGCAAGGTTGTCAGTACCAGCTAGGTACCAAATCAAGTCTCCCTTCCTGAGCAGGACGTAGCTACACTAACTTGTATTCACAGGCATCAGCACTTTGATACCTGCATACGACATTAAGCCACGTGAGAGTTAGCAATCTGAGCTTACTTCCACTTAATTTGAGAAAGGTTATCTGGCTCCTTCTTCGTGACCTCCACCCCAAGCCCCAACATAACTTGATACTGAAAGAGCATATTCTGTGTGGGCTCTATGTGTACTGCTCACATGTAAACCACACCTAGAAACTGCAGTCAAAGGAGCAGAGCACTGTGTGTGTGAGTAGCCCAAATGACTCCCTATCCATGAATTCACCACCCATCCATAGTGTCTGGCTGAAACAAACTCGGGCGCATCATGCGCACGAAACACCGAGCCCTCACCCATGGGCTGGAAAAGCTGGGTAGAGTCTGACAGCTGCTCTGAGGGTAGTACTGTCATGACTGATGGGACCCTCACGGGATCGGACTCGACAATCAAGGCCGGTCAGGGTCAGTAGTGGTTGGTCATCTGTCCTCACCTCGTAGGAGGGGAGGGCACCATGGTCCATCCCGACACTGATCAGAGTGGTGATTGTTCCTTGTCGTTTCCCTACGGATCCAGACAGTGAAGCCACAGGAACTGATGATAACAACCAGTGGGAAGCGTTGGAGTTCTCACGGCGCGTGTCCACCCACCGATCGTGACAAAGGTGAATGAGCCACCTCCACTTCACCCAGAAAAGGGACACACGTGTGGGTTCCATAAACAGTAACACATTCAGCAAAACAAGATGACGTTGGCTCTGGAGCAGATAGTTGCACAAGCCTGTGTACAAGTGTTTTATTGAAGCACAAGAGGCACAGGAGTGGGGAGGATGGTGGAGATTACCCTCCAATTTGGCATTGGGGAAAATCTGAAAAACAGTGCCTGTAAGGTCCTACAAATAAAGCTATGAAAAGAAATCTGGCATCAACCTCATCTATACATGCAAGGCAACCTTTAGGCAAGCCCTCCCTTGACAGTGGCCCAAGAAATAATTGTTACCAAAGAGAGCTGGCACAGAACAAAACTTGGCACACAGATTCAACTGCCATAGTAATTTCTTTTCTGGTATCAAGTATTTAAATATATTTAAAGACATATTGTTATCTCGCTTTATCTTAAGCCACTTTTTACCAATAATTACCTCACCACAAGCAAGACAGGCACTCCATTTCAAGTAAAGCTGACTCAGCCACATCATCTGACCCAGTTTTTATTCCAGTGTAATGAAGAAGTATAACCTCAGGTCCCACGGGCTCACTGAAGAGCACCAAAACCTGCCACATGCAGGTTATCATAGCCAGACTAGTTCTTAAAAAGTGGCACTGTAATCCTGAAAAGATTTGAACACAAATGAATTTGTGAGATCAGTTATTGCTGTGTGGTCCTTTAAACCTTTGAAAAAGTATGGCACATTGTTCAGAACATGTACAGAGATTTAAGATCTTAAGTACTAAAGAAGTATTCAGAGGAGACAGTTTTATATGTTGCAAACATTTTAATGATTACTTTTGAGCTTACACATTGGGTGTTTTGTTTTTTTTTTAAACTTCAAACTGCAACAAGTTAAATAAATGTTTATAATATACAAAGAAAATACAACCAAAAGTAAAACTTGCTTTAAGTGTGCCTTGCACTAGGAACCAGTGTTTTTTAATAGCTTTATTGTTGAGCTGCACAAACACACTTAAGGATTTGATCTTTATAGCAGGGCATTTGAGAAATCAAAATATATTCCCACTTGAAAGAAAAAGAAGAGAAAAAAAGGTTGTGCATGATTATATGCAAAAACCCACTAAAATACTCCAATAGTGCAGGCACCATTAAAAAAGAAAAGGCTGGAGATGCCCATAACTCTAAATTTTAAAGGAAGCAAGTTTCTGACCAGTTAGCTTAAAGCCAGCAAAACAGGGATCAGTGATGGCAACTGTAGTGTACAAGGTATTAAATGACAAACTTTACACAATACACTGTTAGAAATTTGTATCAGTGAACACTGAAAATCTGATGATCTGTTCTTTGGAACAGTCAAACAGAACCACCTTAATTTCCAGTTGTGCAAGCCCTTGAAGCATCACACAGTGTTCTGTGCCAATTTCTTGCTGGCTGTGTAGTTACAAGGATTTATTTTGTCATTAGCAGCTAACAAACATTCCACATGTTCCTAAAGCCTCACAGGTGAAAAAAGGCAAGTCTCGTCAGAGCACAGCGTGGAGATCATAGTTTTTGCACACAAACACAAGAGGCTTCGCTAGTATCAAAAAACACTTTATGTCCCGTACTGCGGCCAGCGGCTCAGTTGAGGTGGAAGCCTTTCTCCATGGTAGCAGCTAGCAGACGCTCCCTCATAATCTCCTCAGAAGAATACTCAGGCAACTTCAGGTAATGCACACAAGTATTCACAGATGGATAACTTGCATCTGTAGCATCAACCTGAGGAAAAAATAACATTTACTATTGTTCTTCACAGCACTCAACATGGAAGTTAAAACTTGTCAAGTCCCCTAATTCATGGCACTTACTGCATACATAACACCAGGTGTCAAGAAACATTAGGACGCTACAGACCAACTGATAAATGTATCTGGTTTATACAATCATTAATACTTTTATATTTAAATATGTAGTCAGAGAACAGACCTGAAACAGAGGTTAGTACTGAAGGCTTAGCATAGTGCCATAAATTAAACACCAAAAACAACAAACCCCAGTGTTGTTAAGGCAGGAACTGTTGCATTCCCAAGCCAAAGCAGCAGGTCTGAAGGGTGACCTGGAGAAGCTGTACCTTGCGTACAACAGTGAGCCGTGGATGTAGGTTTGCCAGTCCTCCTGGTGGGAGTGTTGAACAACCAGTGGTGAACTGCAGAAAAGCCTTCCTTTCATCTGAAGACATACCACACAAGACTCTCACAAATCGAAGGAATCCAGGGCTGAAAATAAATTAAAATAATTAGTTCTGATAACACTACAACAAGAGACTGTTGGTGATTTTTTTTTAATTTCTCTTAGTCAGATCTAAGCAGTCATTTTAAGACTCTAGGCTGTTACCACACATGACAAGAAGAAAAAAAAACCCAAACCCAACAAAGCCCAAAACATTGGGACCACCTCCTGATAACCAACCACCAGTATATTTGTCCCCTGCATTTTTTAACCATCACTTCAAGAGAAAGAAATAAGAAATAAGGGCCAAGTAACAACTGTACCCAACTGAAAAAAAATATAACCTCAAAATGCTATTTCTAATCATCTGTATTAGCAGCCATTACATTTCCACTAGTTGTTCACATTTTAGTATTGTCAGGTTTTTTTATCCTCTCGCATTACAAACCCACCAAGTACCTTCTGACATATCTGTTGTAACATACATGGTTATTTCATGCAGTTTCAGGCAATCACCCTTCAGTGACCACCAATCCCACCCAATTTGGCATCCTCATCTAATGAACATTCTGGACATTTTGTCACTTAACGTCTCTTTTAGCTGCTATTTTAAAATCACTCAGAATGTAAGTACCTGTCTCTTGTATATCCCAGTTTGGGCTCAGTATAGTTGATGATATCCTCAGCTGCCCAAGAAGGTGACTGATTTCCACAGAGAATCATCTGAACTTCTTCATGGCTGAAGGAACTCAGCTTCTCCATTGGAAAGACTCTATTGAAGCCATCTTTAATTTACACAAGATACAGTTATAAGCACAAGTCAAAATAATGCTTATAAAATAATGTCAGCATTTCAATTCTATTTTAATCAAACCAGAATCAATCAACAGCTTCTTAATTAAGGTAAATTGAACCTCTTCAAGATTAAAAATGGCATAACTAATGCAAAAGGTATTCTGAAATGAATATCTTACCTATGGCATTCTTAATTGAGGAAGTTTATTTCTGAAAGCCATTCAATGCCCCCACTTTAAACCATCACATCCTGAACACCAATTAGTCCACCTAACTGTATATATGCTCTGTATATTTAAATTACCTCTGAATGCCTCCATCTGTTTCTGTATACCAGTATGCATGCAGAAGTCAAACATAAGATCTACATACTCCTCTGCATTGTCCATCGTTACAGTCTGCAAAGACAACAGATAAATACTGTAAGAATTCACTGTGCATTAGAGTTACTATGGAAACAGTGAAAATTTAACTGCTGGTTAAATTGTTAAAGTAGGTTGTTTCATTACCTCATCTTCACCACCTGGCTTGAGATCCACAGCTGTAAACCCATATACTTTGGACGAAGGGCAAAACTGAAAATTTAGACTTCAAAATACAAAATAGTTAATAATTGCACACAAGTCTGCTACTACTTTTGCAAATACATCAGATTTACAACCTGCACCCTTCACAGCCAAGTCTACCTCACTAGACTTCAAACCACTGTTTGTGGATCATTTTGTACACACATGAACAGTGACACAACAGTACAGAGCTACAAGCAGTAATGGACTACACAGATAATATGTGTTTTGAATGTATGGAATGGACATGTGTGTACTCATCCACTATTAATCTGGATTTGATAACCACTGAAAATTTCATAGTTTGGTATCTTCATCAGCTTCAACACTACTCAAACCATTTAATTCAGTTCACAAACCCAGAAAAATAATTTACATTCATTTCCAGCACTAACAGTTATAGAGCCACTTAACATAAGGCATTTTGGCCCTTCAATGGTGCTACATATGGTTTATCTCCATAATAAGCCAGGCTAAAGTCAATAAGGCCTTTAAGGATCTAAAACTATCAGAGAGTGTCCAAAGGAGTTCTACAACAATGGCAAATGGCCCTGAGGAAAAGCCATACAAGGAATGGCTGAGGTTACTTGGCTTGTTCAGCCTGAAGAAGAGGAAACTGAGGGGAGACCTCATAGCTGTTTACATCTTCCTCATGAGAGGAAGCAAGAGGGGCAGGCACTGACCTCTCCTCTCTGGTGACCAGTGCCAGGACCTGAGGGAACAGCATGAAGCTGCATCAGGAGGGATTAGGTTGGATATTAGGAAAAGGTTCTTTACCCAGAGGCTGGTTGGGCACTGGAACAGGCTCCCCAGGGAAGGGGTCACAGCACCAAGCCTGACAGAGTTCCAGAAGTGTTTGGACAGTGCTCTCAGGCACATGATGTGATTCTTGGGGCTGTTCTGTGCAGGATGACCTTTATGGGTCATGTTCCAGCTCAGGACATACAATTCCAAGGCCATAAGCAATTACTGAACTGACACTATGGAATCCTTGTGGCACGATACGATTTTAACAAGTAACTCATGATACTAGAAAAACTACTGTTGTTTCAAAGGAGATAATTTAAAACTACAGGGGATGACATCCTGACACAGGTTCACACAGGTATGAGCGCTTGAACATTTGCTAAAAGTTAACACATTCTCTATTTAACATGGATTCAAACACTGCACTCTTAACAAGCTGAAATTTCAACCAAGCTCTCCAAAAATGCTGATAAATTGCAGCAGTTATCATAGCAAAGAAATTACTAAATCACACTCCTTTAAAGATCTTGACAAGTGTTTGTGTTTCCAGAGTCATACAACACTGCAGTGTAGCTGCATTTAAGTTTAAAGATTAGGAAACTGAGCAAGTGAGAAGAAAAAGTCCTCAAACCAAGAAGAATATGGCTGCATCTCTAATGATTCCCCCTTGCAACAATGCTACTTAATATTAAGAAATCTTCATTTTTAGCTAAATGTACTGACTTTCGTCTCTAACACAACACTGTTTGCTTATCTAGAAATAAATATGAGAACACTTACCCCAAATCCTCTATGCTAAGTGGAGGTCCTGAACCTGATGGATTCTTCAGCATTAATTCCTGTAGTTTTGTGTTCTTTTCATCTTCTGACAGATTTTTGTTGCTTAAAATCTGACGCCTTTTAATTGCAAGGTCCTTAATTTCTTTTAGAAACCTAGCTCTATGTGGATTTACTAACTCAAAGTCTTCCCATGTTAAAATTCCATTAAACCAGGCAGGAGGTTTAGGTTTTGGTGGATCAAGAATAAATTCTGATTTGGAGTCTTCTTCCAGACTTCCCACAGACAAGGAGTCATGCCCCTCTTCTGTAGAAGCCTCCGACTGACTTTCAGTACAGTGCAAGTCTCTGTCACCCCGTGATTCGTATATCAACTTACTCATGTTACTTTTAATGTCCCCCATACACATGAGTTTAAAAAAAGGCTTAGAAATGGGTAAATCCACAAGTCTATTGTCCTGAATACATTTAGCCAAGAAAATTCCAAGGAAATGAAAGAGTTTGGTGATTCTTTCAAGTTCATCACTATCTTGTGGGAATGGTGCTGTGAAGAGTCCACATGACCTCTGTACATAGTAGCCAGGGGGTTTCAATCCACCACCAATGTCAACCTGATGTAAGAGACACACAAAATGATGACATTGTTAAAGGTGAATTTAATTATGTATCTGCACAGTCTAACTTATAACACACTACTTCTCTGTTAAAAAGAGAACAGGTAAAAATAAAGCAGCCTGTGGAGCAGTGCTCATTTTTGACCATGATGACTGGCTGCTCTGTGATCACGTGTTCTTCCTTCCTGGATATCTAGGGTTTGGGGGTGTTTTGGTTTGGTTGTTTTTTATTTTTTAAAACATTTTTTTTCTATTTTATTTTTTTTTTTACACAAGCACTAAGTTTAAAATGCAAATTGAAATATACCTGACGAGACTCATCATCTGGAAAATCATCATCACAAAGCCAAGCTCCCAAATCTGTCCTCTGAAATTCTGCTGCCACCAATGCATAAAATTCCAAAGTAGGACCCAGGCCTGTTCCTTCCTCCCCTAAAAATTCAACCTAGAAAAACATAAGGAATATTAACAATAAAAGAAAATCCTAGTGAAATGTTCAGTGTTGGTTATGGAACAGGATATTCAATATCCCTTCCAGTACATTAGAAATAGCTATCTAACCTTGCTCTGCTAGGCAGATATGCTTTACCTCTAGAACAGATTTTCTGTCTGCATGAATCTGCATGACATTTTCTGCCCATTCCATCAAGGATTCACCTCGCGGAACTTTCACTCTTTCATGCTTGAGACGTCCAACTCTGAACTCTCCTGGATCATCACGTCGCACTGTGCTCGTGGTCCTTGTCCGCTCAACAGTGGCTTCTCGTCTGTTCTGCAGCCACACAATAGCTCTGGGAAAAACCCAAATAACAGTTGTTTAGAACTTCGATGCCCACCAGCAAAAACCTTGAAAGTAGTCACTAATAAAATGTTATTTGTTAAGTACTAATTACCTCCTAAATTTCTTGTAAGCATAAACCAAAGTATTTATCAGAAATACCTGAAATGCCCAAACATGGGCTGCTTTGTAGGTTAGGTCAGAGAACTAAGTAATTTTTAATATAAGCACCAGCTTCTGATCTAATAGACAGCACCAACAGAAACCTACAATTCTTGATCTAAATTACTATGGTTCTCAAATTCCAGTGGAATGAGCAGAGGACAGCGTTTACTGTGGTACTTTTAATCACCTACTCAAAACTGTTCACACACAGCCATTACATGATATACTGTGAGGCAGCTGCACATCACCCAATTGATACTGACCAAACTGCAGCATGATTTACTTACCTGCACACTTCTCAGAGCAACACAGAACCAAAGCTGAGGTGCAATCACACACTAACAGACCCATACCAGTGAAGGAAGAACAGCTGCCAGTAATAGCAGTACTTATACACAGTTCCTGTCTGCATTGTTACATATGTGGCAATAAACTACCTACAAAGCCACAATCTCTTGGCTGTTTTACAAGAATGGTCAGATGACATGACAGACACAGTGTACACACACACACATACACACTGTTCATACAGAGTATATGAGTTTTGAGAACTCTTTCCTGTATTTTAAGATCTTTAGAGAGCTCTTCACTTACCAAGTAAATAACATATAATGTCTCCTGAGAGATCTCCTTAAAGCACAGTTTTTCTGAATCTATCTTTTTTCAAAACAAAACGCAACCCCAACACAGACACTCCAGTTTTCTGGGCCATTCTACACCATAAAAATATTTAAACTGGTATCTTGCAAGATAATACCTTTTCTTCTCTTACTTTTTATTTGTTTTTAAATGGCTCATTTTACACTCTCCATGAGGCATTTTTACTGCATATTAGACACAACAGCAATTTCTGCAACTCTCTCTACACTTGGTTTGGATAACAAGCAAACAAAAACAGCCAAGAAAACCCTCAAACTGTCATTCTTCCTTCTCATTACATAAAAGTATACCAACAAAAAGGTTTACACTGTCTACATACTCTCAAGGTAATCACTGCTGCAATTAAAATATTAAGGATTCCTAGGTAATGAAGAACTCCAAGGGTACCCTTAAATGTTTTAAAGTCTGGTTTTGTTAATTGCATTGTGCAACTAATACTAACTTTAAAAATAGCATCTTTTTGTTGGATTTTTTCTGTCTTGTTAACACTTTAGTCAATTAAAAATAAATAAACTAAAGCAATCACCAAACCATTAAAAGCTGTATGATCTGGTGTATGTTTTCAGAGAACCATTCAATTCACATTATTTTCAGAACATTTTCTATTTTGTTTTTCAGTCCTTTATGCAGTGAACTGTAACCCAGTCAAATTACTACTCAGTAGGATAACCCAGCCAGAAATATACAAGCAAGTCTTCAGCTAAAGCTGAGAAACGAGATTTCTTGTCTTTCTGAACTTTTCCATCTTTTTTTTTTTCCCTACTATCCAAAATGCTTCATATTTGGCAAGCAAAACCTATCTCATTAGGATCATGTCCTTCTGCAAATCAGCAATTTTAAAATTATTATATGTAAAAAATAGAAAGGAAGCAGTCTTACTTTGTCTTTTTAAAATATTTTACCTTGATGCTCCGAATGCTGTGCATGTGAAGTACAACTGTCTTGTTTCAAATGGAATTAAGAAAGGACACTTGCTTGTTAGCTGCTCACACCAGTCTGGCAATGCTCCACTTGCTAGTGCCAAGGGTTCCTGTAGTTTATTGGTTTAGTGCAAGAGGCAGGGGAAAAAATGTTTTTTTTTATTGTTAGACTCCGGTGGTCCCCAACAAGTTTGTAACTAAGTACAAAGACACCCAATGCACTCAAATACAGAAGTTTTAACTGGGCTTGAGTAAGTTTCTTTCTTCTCATCAACTAACACATTCCACCCCCACCCTCAATTGAAATGCTACCAGTGAGAAGTTCAGAGTGTCTAGGACTCAAGAGTGGTCACAGGGTGCTTTGACACAGACACTAAAAGCTGTAGTAAAACTCTGGGATATGTATTACTCAAAGCACTGTGGGGAGATCTAAGTATCCAAATACCTGGAGAGAACTACTCCTGAGTTTTGCCCAAAAGTGATTAGATACTACCTCCTTAGAAGACACAGAAGAAACTTGGTGGCATTAAAGATGATCCCCACTGAAATATTACTATAGTCCCTTCTAACATACAAGTATAATAAAGAAGACTACAGAAATTGTTACTACAGGTATGTTCAGGGTACCTGAACAGCCTTTAAAAGAACACGAAAACCTGAAAATTTTTGTCAAAAAATAATTAGGGCAACTTCAATTTTAAAAAAACCCCAAAACCCAGAAAAAACCTAAACCTCGAAAAGCACACAAGGGCTAAGTCAGTCAAGAATCCTTAAATCTTTGGTAAAGAAAATGTAGTTCTCCTGAAGAACTACATCTTGAAGTTTTCCTTTTAATGCATCTGACTTGGTAACAAGATATTTTCTAAATGCTGTTTTTGAAAGCTTTATGTAGAATTTATAAACAATAAAATGGTTGTGAACACCAACATAATCGACTGCATTTTTATATTACTGTCAGGCAGACATACACACACTACAGTGTAACAAAGATGTTTGGAGCAGAAAGAAAATGATTCATAACCAAAATATATCAAGAAAGAAAGGTATGTTTTATATGAAAAAGAACTGTATATTTGTGTTCAGATTAGTCTATTCTTATGGAATTTACTCATCCAAAATGTAAAGAAAATTATGTATGAAACAACTCAAAAGTCAAAATGGCAAAAACCAAATCATTTCAAACAGTCAAAGTAAGGAAGAGTGTAAGAGTATTAAAGACAGTATTACAATGAGCATAATGCATTAATGCAATACCTCAATCTGTTGCAGAATCTTTGTAGTAATTTTTTTGCTTGTGAATTCATCTGGTGGAAAGTTAAACTGAGGATGCTCATCTCCTTCTGAAAATAGTAAAGAGAAAATTTTTCCTTAATTTTGTTTTCATTCCAACATTTAAGAAGCTCTGCAAAATAACTAAGTTACCTTCTTGAGAAGTTCGTGGTGTGTATGGGTCACTGGCAACTATATACAAAATTCGAAGTAACTGCAGAACATCTTCTACTCCACAGGAGTTCTGTCCACTGCCAGCTTTGGCCTGAGGTTGTTCCTTTGCCAAACTAAGGATATCAGAATTTTGAAGAGTAGAAATGGCCCCTTGACTTAAACCAGATTTTGATCCATGTTCACAAAAATCCTGTAAAGAAAGGCATTGTTAAGAATGAAAACTGCGTGTTGCTGTCTTTAGGACTGTGCACTCCAAGTCAATGATTTGAAAAAAATCAGAATGGTTACTGTGTTTAAAATTAACACTTCGTCCAATTGTGCAAATCACGATTCAAATGCAGTTTAACACAACGATGTTTAACAGAAGACATTTAAAAAAAACAAAGAGAAGGCAAGAGCAGCAAAACCCAAACTCGAAACTGGCTTTTGAACATTCAACTCCCCTATCCATGTCACAGCTCTCCCTCCAGAAGAATCTTTAAAGCTGCAAAACAAAGCACACAGCCATTCAGAATAAAAAAAAAGTTTGGATGCAGACATATACCTTGTATGCAGCTATGAGCTGGGAGCAATTTCTGTTTTTCCTAATACTTTTATTAGTGCCGGTTAATTTCCAGTGGCGCAGGAAAGCTGAGTCTGCATTCTTCTGCAGGTAGGTTATCAAGTCATTCTTTGGTAATTCGTCAGTGCCAAGGTACTGCTCCACATGCTCTACTGACCAGCAACCCTACAACAGGAACCACCAAATGTTGGTTTTTCCTGATTGTAAAGTCTTCGAGATTTCACATGCATTAGATAATGTCTTTTTTGAAGGAGCATGCATTTACAGATATACTCACTCATATCCTTTAAGTAATTGAAAACTGTTAGTTTTTTTTAATATAGCATTTCAAAAACTGCAATAAGATTTCTGCTGCTTTTGTTAAAACAGCCATAAAACATAAAAAGTCACGGAAGTCTTACCATTTTCCCACTTTCTTTCTCTTTATCAGAATCCTTCATTTCTCTGTACATGATTCTAGATAACAAAACAACAAGTTAATATTTCATACTCATAGCACATCCTCTAAATTCTGAAAGTTACACATTGACTTGTTAGACATCAGTGACATTTAGATAATACGATATAGAACAGCAACAGGAGCTGCTCTTTGCTGCCCAGAACATCTGGCATACCCTGATGCAGCAAAGGTCTTAAGCTATACAGCCCTTTGCTATACTCATTCCAATGTCCATGTCTCTGGTACTGAGGAGCTCTGAACTGCATACAGCACTCCAGGCATGTCTCACCAGTGCTGACAGGGAGAAGATCACCTCCCTTAACCTTCCTAATGCAGCCCAGGGTGCTGCTGACCTTTTCTACCAGGGTCCATAACTGGCTCATGTTCAACTTGATGCTCACCAGGACCCTCAGTACCTTTCCAGCCAGCTGGTTCCCAGCCTGAACTGGCAGAGTTACTTTCCCCCCAGCTGCAAGATTTTGCATTTTCCTTTGTGAGACTTCACAAAGCTCATGTCTCCCATTTCTCCATCCTGATGAGGTCTCTGACAATGGCAGCACAACCAACCATCTGCTGCAACAATGACTATTCTCCAGTTTGGTTTTGTCTGGAAGCCTGCTGAGGGTCTGCTCTGTCCTGTCATACAGTTCATTAATGGTTAAACAGTACTGGACCCAGTATCAACTCTGGGGTACACAAGCTGGCCTTCACACCAAGGACCACAACCATCTGAGCCTGGCAGTTCAGGTATTTTTCAGAAACTACTTAGTCCATGTTTTCTTGGTTTGTCAGTGAGAGAGAGTGTTGAAAACCTTCCTAAAGTCAAGGATAATAACATCTGCTGCTTTCTTCTCATTCACTGAGCTATAGTCATCTTATATTAGAAGGCTATTAGGCTGGTTAAGCATGATTTCCTCTTCATAAATCCATGCCACCTACTTTCAATCACCTTCTTGTCCTTCATTCTTTGAAAATGGTTTTCAGGACTATCTGTATCACCTTTCCAAACATGAAAGGGTGATCAGTCTGTAGTTGTCTAGATCTTTCTTGCCCTTCTGAGAGGCAGGAATGACACCTGCTTTTCTCCTGTCCTCAGAAATATCTCCCAATCACAGTTACCTTTCAAAGGAAATAAAGACTGGCCAGCTCCTGTGGATGCATTCCATTGGGTGCCATGGACTTGTATGTCCTGTTCTTTAAGTGTTCCTGAAACTTTTGCCATTCACATCCGTCACCAGATCCAACTCCAGATGTGCTTTGGCTTTCCTAATCCTCTACCTTCACACTGGGACAAAGACTCTGTATTACTCCTAGGCCACTTGACCCTTCTCTTCCATGCTTCCTTTTCAGGCTTTTTTGTTCATCCATGAAGGTCTCCTAGTGACTTTGCCTGACTTCCTACACATTGGGATGGATTGTTCTTGAGTCTGGCAGAGGTGATACTTGAAAAATCAATCATCTCTCCTGGATCTCTTTTCTCTAGGACTATAACCCCATGGGATTTTTCCAAGCAGACCCCTAAATAGACCAGACTGTTTTTTCTTGGTCAACTGCTTGACTTTTGAAATATGATTAACAAATCACAGTTGAGCATTAGAGTTTTAGTTTTTTTGTTTTGCAGGCACAGCAGTAGTTTTAAAACCAGTAAGAACATCCTAACATAAACACAAAAAAAATCGAATTCTAGCATTGCTTCTTACAGAAGACAAAGAAAAAAATTAACATTGTTTCACACCCATTTCCTAATCAGTCACAATGTTCTCTACACAGAATAATAAACTGATGAGCTTACGTGTATGTTGGCTCCCAAATACGCCTAAGTTTGTCAGATTTCACATTGCCATTACAGGAAAGCTGTAACAGTTTCTGTACATAGTAAAAGATGGTAGACCGAAAGTTGGTTAGGGGCAGTTCTACTTCTCGAGTTGTTCCAAGACCTGAAACTTTCAAGGTAAGTGCTAAACGTGGCGAAGGCATGCACTCAACCTCTTCCAAGAGTTCTGAGTGAGGCGTACCTGCACGTAAAAAATCATTTGAGAAACCATTAATACAAGATACATAATGCATGACAAGTTGGCTTAAAGACCAATAAAGTGGCTCAATAAGGTAGTGTAAAGACTTACTGCACACATGCCAAAGAGATGATACTGACTTGTAACTATTAACAATATCTAAGGGCTATAACTGGAGCTCTTCTTTATGCGAGTAAAGCTAATGGGAATTTCTGAAATCCCTATTGATCCTTAAATCTTGGTAATATCTCATTCAGTATTATCACAGCACACGCATTCTTCTTTCCGTTTTTCAAAATCAACAGCAGCTCATTTCCATATATGCTAAAATCTACTTCTTTGTGTAACAAGCACTGAGTACATGCACACTCCTAAACAAGAATGAACTAAGGAGCAAGATCAGCTGCTATGCTGCTGATCATACAGACTGCTCCATTACTGTATTAGCTTCCCTCTTGCCTCTGTTTTGGACTCTTTCAGCAAGCTCTCTCCAATCAAAGCTATTTTGGGTAGCTCTAAGAGTTTATTCCCTGCAGGTAGAACTAGACATACCAAGAGATTTATCACATCTTAAGAGATGACCCGAGTTAAATTCTTAAGTTTGCGTATTTTACATAGCACTTATTTTTCCCTCACTAATGCTTGAACCTGCAGAGGCAGATAAAAGTCTCATTCAAACAGAGAAAAGCCACAAAAATATGTGGTACTGATTAATAGTGATAGGATCTGCAGAGCCAGTGGGCCCTCAACAGTGAGTATCCATCTTAAAGCCAGATTAAGCATCATGAATATCTTGTCAGCATACCCGGTGGAGGGATTTCTAGGTCAGTTGTCTGTTGAACATTTGTACGACCAGGTCTTGGGTCAAAAGCAGGAACCAAAGCAGAAAACTGCCGTTTCAATACATAATCATCATCCCATGTTCTTCTACGGCCTCCTTTGGTTTCATACTCCTCTTCTTCCTATACAATAATTTTAAAAAAAAGTAGCTTTTTCAGATTCTGCTGAAAAGAATTGTTCGATCAAAAAGTTAAAAGTCAGGGAATACAGTAGTCCCATAAACTAAACTGCAACTCCACTCAGCCCACTTGTGAGGCTGCATCTGGAGTGCTGTGTCCAGTTCTGGGCTCCTCAGTACAAGAGACATGGAACTCCTGAAGTGGGTCCAGTGGACTGCTATGAAGATGATTAAGGGACAGGAGCATCTCTCTTATGCGGATAGGCTGAGGGAGCTGGGCCTGTTCAGCCTTGAGAAAAGGTGACTGAGAGGTGATCTCATCAGTTTCAACAAGCATTTAAAGGGGATTTAAAGACTGCCAAGAGCAATGACCCAGGCTCTTCTCAGTGGTCTTAAGCAAGAAGACAAGAGGCAACATGTAGACAATGATGCACAGGAACTTCCACCTGAATATGAGGAAGGAATTCTTTACTGTGCGAGTGACCATGCACTGGAACAGACTGCCCAGAGAGGTTGTGGAGTGTCCCTCACTGGAGATATTCATGAACCATCTGGACACAATCCCATGATGACCCTGTTATAGCAGGGAAGTTGGACCAGATGACCCAGTGTGGTCCCTTCCTACCTTACTCATTCTGTGATTCTGTCAAAATTAACATAAAAGAAATCAAAGCTGGCACATAACAGTTTTAGTTCCACTTAACCAGCAAAACTGGAATCAACAAAATTATCAAAACCATAGACATACAGAAACCAACATAAATGGGCTAACCTTACAACGGGCATATTTACTGTTTCTGGAATGAATTAAACTTTCTGTAAAGCATCAGAACATATGGAAATACACAGTATTGTAGACCAGAAAACTGTTTGAACAGAACTATTATGGTGGCAAAAAAATCCAACCAACTCTAATTTTCAATAAGCTTTAACAAGTACTAATTACTTATGAATTCTCTGTAAGCTTTTAATCTGTTCAACTCCTCACCGAGAAGAAATACATAGTATCTCAGAGAGAATAGTACTGGCACTCAAGAAAGGCAAATTTTCTTTTCCAGACCTGCTTCTTGCAGTGTAATCTTTAGCCAAGTCTATTTTAGCTATTTCTGCTGTTTCTCATGAACAAGAATAGTAACTCCATTTAATAATTTCTGAAAAGTGGTCAACAGTCTACAAACCAAGGTTATTGTTTGTAGATCCACTTAAGTAGTACTGGCTTTTTTTTCCCCTAACTTCATATCTTTGTGCAGAAGGTGAAACAACAAAATATTCAGTAATGTACTTGAATTTCTATTAAAACCATAATCACAGTAAGTTAAAATGCTAAATATTTTGGTTCAAATGAATAAAAGTTTGCATATTAATTACAAGAGGAAGAATTCTATAATTCCATAAAAGAATATTTACATTTATTACGTAAAACACTAAAATATCATTAGTGAAGTCTTGTATTTTTCCATTCTGATCACTTCAGTGGTGGTAGAAGACCAAGCATTATTCACACTACTGAAGAACAACCAAATGAGAAGCCAGAACTCCCCATAGTGTAGGTAAGACCCATGTGGACTAACCTGTTGGGTTTTTTGGATTTATTTTAGAAGAGATATTTCCTCTGGCAAATTTCTACTTCACACAGGCCTATGGTTAAACACATCCCAGAACTGTATCATTACAAAATGCAACAGCCTACCCACAAAGTTATATTATTTCATCAGCCACTCAACCAGGGATCCATCATTTCGTCTACTGTCTGTCAACTTGTCCCCAGGCTGGTTTTAAGATGTTAATTCCAACCTGTAAGGCCTCAGGGTGTGCTGGTGTTCAGAAACACTTTTATTGTGTTTAACTATATGCAAGAAACTAAATCTAAATTTTTAAATTAATCAAAACATTACAGCTAGGACTTCCTATTGCCAAAAAAATCCATGGATTTTTAATGAATCTGTTAGTCAATTAAGATGCCATCTACGCTAACTATACCATACCATAACTTCTTCATATTCTTGATCTTCTTGGTTATCATCTTCATTTTCATCATCTTCTTCATCTGGTTCAGGTAGATCCTCATCATCATCTAACTCTGCCAACAGAGTACTAGCTCGGCAGCTATCAAGAAAATCTATAATACATATATAGATATTTATATACAGAACAAAGGATAAGAATAACTTTCAAAGCAAAAGTTTTAAAATGAAAGAACAAGAGCATTGGGAAGACTGAAAAGACAATCGAGAAAGAGAAAACTACATTGCTTATTGCATAAAAAGATTAACAGCTGTGATAAAAGCATACACCTAAAAAGTCCCTGGGTCTAATCAATAGCATAACTACCAAAAGAAACACTTAGTATTTATATAATTAAGAGTGATCAGTTTCTCCTTTGCTTATAGCAAATATTCAATAATTACACTTATTTTAGATTACAAAAGGTCCCAAAAAAGGTACACAACTGTATACTGTCTGTTTCTATGTCTATTTGATTTTAAAAACAGGTGAGTGATGTAATTTCCACTAAAATGTGTGGCTTAGACCTCCAAGTAAAGCGTAAAGGACATTTAAGGATTCAATTGCTAATTAATTACTGTAACAAGTTTAAGTTGAAGACAAAGTTCAATTTCACCCACCTAGTACGAAGACTTAAAAACAATGCCCCAAACCCATACGTTCACAGCATCCAAGTGGACTGGGATGCAGCTTTGAACTTAGTTTCTATGTGTATGGAAAATTGTGCATCTATAACACCCAAACGCCCTTTGAGTTGTTGCCACCACTGCAACAGAAACTTCAACACATTCTGTTTGCTCAGTTGATGGTGATGTATTTTAGGACTTGTCACCCAAGCAAAATATGAAATTTGACTTGACTAAAATAATAAAGGGAAATTAATCAACTGCCTCCTGCTCAATTACAGTATCCACTGAAATGACCACATATTTTTCAAGCAATTTCAACAGGCAACAAAATAGAACACAATCTTAATCTAATAGTATTTCAAACAAATCAAGTATCTTTTCTTTCAAGAACATCTCACAATCCAATGAACTTTACATTAGGAAATATTTTCTCATATCCAACCCAGGTTTCTCTTGACTTCATTTTATCAAATTGATTCCTAGGTTTTATTGGCCTAGTTATCTAAATCATCCTTCACAGTATTCATATCCTGCAAGTAACTTCTGTCCCAAAGTCTGTTCCTAGGGTATTGTGTCCACATAACTTGGGTGTTGATCCACAAATCATATAATTCCATTCCCTGCATAATTTTAATTTGTGTCCTTTCCCATTTTTTGTGATTACTATTATACAATAATAGTAACACTATTCCAGATACCTGGAACCTATTTTGAGTATACAGTGTGCCTAATGGTAGATGCCTTTCAATCAGAGGAATAAAGGTACAGACTGTGCATGTAAGCATGCCTATAAATACAACAAGAAACAACATTATTTTAATTAAAAGTACATATGTAAACTACATTAGATACTAAACTTGATGAAGGAAAATAGTTAAGTGCCTAAATAAACTTTATCATAAATAATAATGATATGGGATAGAAACTGCTGAAAATAAAGATTTGAAAATGAGAAAATGCTACTATGTTAACATTATTTTACTTACTGCCTTACAGAACTAGTAACACATGAACAGCTCAACTTTCAAATACTTTACAGTAAATAAACTACATGAGAAAATCATAAGAATGGGAGAAAAGAAAAGATCATTAATGGGAAGTCTAAAGCTTATGTTCATTTAAAAATGAAACTTACCATATAAAGAATATTCTGCCTCCTGACCTGTATCGCTCTCACTAGATGTTGATGTTAGGCTAGTAGTTAGAGTATTACTAAGCGACTGACCAACAGATAAAACTGTAGTTGCTGTAGCTACATTGCTGCTGCTAGTAACACTGGATGTAGACATGGTCACTGTTGATGTGGTACCAGTTGTAGTCAGATTAGGAAAACTTTGGGCACCCATAAGAGGAGAAGCTATAGATAAAGATAATGTAAGATAAAATAAATGATTTGATGATTTGAAGAGTACAATTTACATGCATGACTCCTGTGTTGAAAAATACACTAGGGGTTGAAAAATTACCAATGTGTTATTTTACAACAGAGAACAACAGACTAAAGGGGCAGGGGTCCCAATGCAGAAGTGCACCTTACAATGCAGATGCACACCTCTGAGCTTATTCCCTTGCATATTTAAAATAAATAATTTTATCAAACAAATCCCCAAATCCCACTGTAAATCTCAAATCGCTGAATTTTCAACATGTGAAAAATATTTCTGAAATCTGTTACTCCAATGCTGTGGTCTGTCTTTAAGCCTAAAATGTAATTTAACCTCTAAACAACAATATAATTAATATTACACAAGGAAAACAATGTAACTATAAATGAGCTGAGAACAGAACATATTAAGACAAATGTGAAACTTGGTTATTGTGCATTTTTCTACAGTTCTTAAAGCAGCTCTGACTTATCTTTCACATAACTATTAGAATATATGTTTAGCATGGCCAACAAGCCTGAATTGACAGTACTGCGATACACGTGACTTATGCTGGATGATTCATATAAATAATTTTCACAATAAGCATCAACAACTACGAAGTTTCCTTACTGTACATTGAAATAAGACACAGTAAATGCATTTTACTTAGCAACTGGAACAAAACTGAATTCCCTGCAGATGCAACAGAAAGACTTTCAGGTACTATACATAACCGAGCACAAGTTATACCTATGTGCAACTACACACTTCGATCCCAGTCTTCAAAACATTTTCTCACATGCTTGTCTTCAAACAAGGAGATTAACCACAAGTTTGCACATGCAAATTTGAGGGGTCATCTATAGTTACGATTTAAGCCTTATGCTTCTCAATCTACCTTCTCTAAACTTTATCAAATACAACTTTTGCAGTTTGTGTAAACTAAGACATTATTTTCTTTTAAAAAAATAATTAAATTCTGGATTTCCAACTATCATTCTCAAGGCTTGCAAAGGTTACTACCCTTGAAGGAGGATACAAAGTGCAAAAATAAGTGTTACTGGTTTTTGTTTCTTTGCCACATACTGCTCCCCAGCCCACCCACTGCTTAGAAATATAAGTAACATTCTGCAAATAAAAAGATAACAATGAAGGAGAGTGAGAAATTTAAAGTTAGGGTTCTTAATAAGCTTATGTTCATCTCTGTGAAAACATGGAAATTTTCCAAACCTAAAGGTTTTTTCTTTGGTTGTTTAAGTACTTAACAGGAAGTTGTTCAGTATTCACATCTTCCACCCACTGCTAACTAGTAACACTAAACCCTTTGCTGTTACAATAAACAGAAAAAAGCCATTAACTATCAGCATTTTGTTTGCTCTGAATTCAAGAGCAAATTCAAACTAACTACCCTAGACACCACTTAACTTCTGTCAAATACTGATGCTTTTCAATGCAACCAGCACAGCAAGTCCAGAAAGACTCACATTACTAACCATGATTTCAGTCTTGTCTTTTGGAGCGTTGGGGGTTTCTTTGAGGGGTGAGCTACTGTGGGTTTTGGTTGGTTGGTTTTGGGTTCTTTTTTAACCTGAACAGGCCAAAAACCTAAAAGCATTTTTAAAAATCCAAGCTTTTCACAATGCTCTAATAGATCTTTTGTGAGCTTGCTCAAATATCGTCTCTGATCTCTTTTTGAGGCATGAGTTACCATTTAAAGTTTCTATTAATATAAAATGTAGAAAATAATTCCTATATGAGGAGTGATGAAAATTTTATTAACAACTAAATTTTTAATTTGCTCCATTCTTATTTCCAACTTTTGCACTGTATGTTATCAAAAATTCATGATAGCTGTTAAATATGCTGTTCAAGATTTTCACCATGTTTTTCAGAGGTGCTTTCTTCTCTCTCCACCCCCAACACAAAACTACTGCAGAATCTATTGCACTATCTGCATAAAGAGGGACCAATTACTGGAAAGTTTTCCTTGAGTATCTTATTTACATTTTTAGCACAGGCTGCAAAAGATTCCCCCCCCCATCCCTGGTATCACAATATCAATGTAAGATTACATTTAAAAAAAATCCCTCCAACAAAGAAGAGAACACTCTATATTTAAAAAATTATTAAAATGCTAAAAGCAAACACCACATTTTTAACTAAGGAAGCATAGAATCATAGAACTGTTAAGGCTGGAAAACACCTCTAAGAGTCCAACTGTTAACCCAGCACTGACATGTTCACTTCGGAACACTTCTAGGGCTGGGGAGTCCACCACTTCCCTGGGCAGCTTGTTCCAGTGCCTCACCACTCTTTTAATGAAGAAATTTTTCCTAATATCTAATATAAAACTTCCCTGCTACTTGTTACCTGGGAAAAAAGACAGCCTCCCCCCTCACTACAACCTCCTTTCAGGTTGTAGAGAGTGATAGCATCTGCCCTGAGCTTCCTTTTCTCCATGCTAAACAACCCTCAGCTCCTTTTAAGTCTTGTGCTCCTTCCCTTCATCAGCTTCACTGACATTCTTTGCACACTCCTAGAAGAGCAGGAAAGCTTCACAAGAAACTGAATGCTTTTTTCTACCTTGGACAATTTTACTTTTTCTAACTTGCCTACCTCACAAAATGCAGCTCTCCTGTTAAAACTTCAGAGAACAAAATACCTAACAAGTTACTTTGATGGAAGCATACTCAAAAAACTCACAGAAAGGAGGTTTACAACTTACCTGCTAATACCTTAATCCTACATATAATCTGAAAACATGCAAATGTTAAAGCACATACATAATGTCACTTAAAACATTATTAACTACAAACTTCCTTACATCTACTATATCTGAACAGCTCACCAAAGCTAAGCCTTAATGACCACATCACCTTAACAAAACATACACAGCATTAGAGTACACTGTTATGCAGCCTGACAGAATGCAGAACATACTCATATTTCATTATACCAAAGTTACTTTTTTCTTTCTACTGTGTTCTTAGTTCCTTTGCTCAGAGACTTCACAATATGCACAAACTACCTTTCCTGAGGAAAACAGAAAAATAACAGAAATAGGCAGATACAAGCTGAATCTGCAAAATCTGCACAGATCAGGAAGCCTAAGTACTTGATACCAGCTACTGATGCTAGACTTCCAACCTCTTGGTCTAAACCATACTCTCCCTAAACATGTAACGTAGATCAATTTCATATTACTTTATTTGATGGGTACCACAGTGTGATCTGACATCACAGGGCAACGTTAGACTTTTCAGATGACATGAACTCTGAGCTCTTCATGAGCTCTACAGGTACACACAAGGTCAAGGCTGTTCTAAGTTCACCTCTCTATCAGGTCAACAGAATCCAAACTTCTTTAATTGTAATGAAAGCCAAAGAAACAACAAAACCTTCAACTCAAAATAAAAATAGCTTACTTACTTGCAGTACTCACAACATTTCTTCCCAAAGTATTAGTATTGTTATCACTACTACTCCGGCTTAAATTCATGTTGTTTGTGGCATTGGTACGTGCTATGTTTGCCACTCTTCGTACAAAGGACTCCAGGCTGGACGTTTCTCGAGACGATAAGTTCGGAACACTTGCACTGGAGCTCATTGGTGCCCCAGCAGCCAACAAAGAACTGACTGAGAGTCTGTTACTTGCTGAAGAGCTTAGAGGTCGTTGGGAAGCTGCTTCTTTATTAGTCAGTTCGGAGACCGAACTCACGTCAGGAGAGCTTACGCTAACAATTCCCATGGATATAGCACTGGACTCCCCAGGATTACGTATGGAGTTATCAGGACCTAACTTCCTCTCTGCATTTTCATTTCCCATGTCCGCTGTTAAGGTGCTGGTGCTCGCACTGGAAGATGACCCTATGTCAGCCTGAGGCACACTATCAGCGGAAGACAGAACAACAATTGGTTCATGGACGTCAGTGCCTGAAACTATATTTTGCTCCAATACACTTTCTGATCTCCGCTCCATTTTGGTCGAACCCAAGCTGATGTCGCTGCTACTTGCCACGCTACACACAGAACTGCTGCTTCCTTTTCTACTTGAGGAGCCTGCAGCAGCAGTCGTCTTGTCTGGACAGTTGTTTTTCACCAAGCTGCTCCATGACTGCGTTGTGCCTGAAACAGTGGATGAAACAGGTTTGGGTGATGCCGCTGAATCAGGGTCGTACCCTGGTGCAAGCTTGAGGTCAAACTTTCCTTCTGCGCCCATACGGTAAGAGTTAGAGCCACCAGCATCCCAGGTGACATCAATCCAGCCTGGAAAGGGACAGGAGTTTGTGAGATCCAGCAGAAAGCAGACAGGAGCGTGTCAGACAGTAGCTCCACAATGTGGGATCAGCTTCTCATAAGGGCTGCATATCTGAATTAATAAAATCACTCAACAACCCTTAGGGCCAATTAAAAAGGAAGCGTTTAAACGTAAACAATTTAGTACTCTGCAATGTTATCAGCACTGAGGCAGCAGCCATGATCAGCCTCTGTCCTCAGGGTACCAGAGACCAGACAAAAAATTAAGTTCCCTTCAGGAAGCAACCTGACCTACTAGGACCTCTCAACATGTTATCAGGTTCTCTATTAATAGAAATGTGTATTAAAATGTATCATAACTTTATTAATATCTGGTCAAGCAACTATAATTATTGCAAGGACATTCTGTAGGGTTTTTTTTTGTTGGATGCTTGTGGATAAGCATATTTACCTGACAGAAGACATTTTATAAAACTGATTAGTTTGGGATTTCTTATTCTTGCCCTATTAAAGTAAAAGAACTAGTTTACTCATACTCAGCTTTTGAGTTCAGTCAGTTACAGACTCAAACATTCCTTATATAGGAAAAGTCTTACGGCAGTCAGGTAAGGACTACTTCAAGTAGAATTTCAGTGTTGCAAAGAAAGTATGTTTCATAGAATGAAGCTTTATCCTAGTACCAATACAACACTCAAAAGAGATCCTACTCTTCCTTTATTAAATGATTATTTAGAGTAGTAGTATTTTTACGACTCGAACATAATAAATCTGCAACAATAAGGGTAACATGCAAAAATTAGCTAAATAGGACAGAAATGGGGACAAAATTATTTTTTATTTTTACTTGTCTAAATATGTACCACAATCTAAGGATTACCTAAAAAAATTCCTTCTAGTATTTATCATTTTATCTTGACAAATGTTGGTGTCACTATTTTAACTGATACATGCTTCCTTTAAAAATAAAATCTGTAAAGCTCAGTTATCTTCTGCAACCTCAGGCAGAAATTCAAAACAAATGCCAGGTCCAGATTTTTCTTAATTAAAATACAAGAGGCAATTTAAAGTAAAATATTATTTTTAGTACTGTCAGGCACACTTTTAGTTTTTAACTAACCAAAAGTAATCACTCCTAGACCAAAACAGAAGATCACAGGCAATTTCCTGTTTAGAAACATCACTCTGGAGTGATATTTAAAAATGGATAAAGTTTTCAGATATCGTAAGTAGACATCTCATCCCCAAATGAGCATGTTTAAATCATGTTATTTCTGAATGATTTTATTCCTGTATAAGCTATAGCTGAGTACCTTCATGTCACTAAACCTCTGAAGGGTAAAGCTGTGAAGCAAATCTGAATTCTTTTCTTTCTACAACTTATTTGCCTTTCCTATCAAATACAAAAAGAACTTCCATACTGTAGTTATACAGTAGCACTTTCCCCTTTATGAATATCTAAACAAGGTATTTTGTAAAAGCATAACTAAATAACTGTTGTTTTGTATAGTTCCTTTTGCTAAAACATTAATTACAAACAGCTTTAAATCTGAACAAGCACGTATTATGTACTTGAAGTTGTACTGCTCCATCATTGCAGCCTTCAAACAAGTCAAGATCCATCTAAACTTGTGAATAATGACCAAAAAAAGTCTGAGACACTATTTTTAACATTTAATTTGAAATAAAGCTGTGACAGGAGTAAGATGGTTTGGCATTGCCATTTGATAAATGAACCTCAATTTCACCTATGCATAAACGGAAAAGTTTTACTGGAACATAGGAACAGAACCACTGATTTCTGAGAGTACTACTCACCAATAAAATCTAAAGTCTTCAAAGTGAGAATGTAGCTATGGATACTGTTCCATCTGATAAGAACAGTATACAGATGATGGAAGAATTCCCTACAAGCTATACTGAACAGCTTAAGTAAGATTCAAAGTTTCAAAATATTTTAAGACATTGTACTTCAGACATTTCTCCATGTTTGAGAGCTGACAACTCAAACTATCAGAAATTGTAAAGTCTGGCTAAGAATGAACCTAAGAATGGCTGAAGATGCTTCAGAAACAAGGCAAGTCTTATATACCTCAAAATAGGGGGAGAGAAGGGAAAAGGTGGAAAGCCTGTTCAGCTGACAAGATCACCACGTCTCCTGGAGCCTCTTCAATATCTTAGCTTCCTGAGCACTGACTTGCCTGGCTGTTGCAGGTTTTTATTTTGCTCCATAAGTTAATTACTTTTCATGCTTTAATTAAAAAAAATAACAACTTGATCCCAATGAAGCTTGCAAGGTAGGAAAGGTACAGGATACAACAAAAGTAAAGAAAAATATTGCAAATGCTAAGCTAGAAGAAATGAAAAAGATAATTATAGTTTTTTTCAGGCCCGAAGCTTAATTAATCGGTTTACATCAATCTCCTTCATACACTTTTTCTTCTTTGTAACAGATGTCTAAACAACAATTCTGTATGTTAATTAAGCAAAGCTCTATAAAGTTTCATTTACAGCACGAATGCTTTCATGCATTAAAATGGAATTTCACAGATGGGACCACGATAGTTGCAGTACTTGAGTTCTTTCTCCCCAAAATATTTAACATTTTATCAACTTCAAAGACATTACAAAGGAAATACTTTAACGTTCCCCATTCCACATGATCTAATCATGCTACAGACACTTACAAATTCAGGCAATTCATGCTCACCATTATGCAGCTCTCCTGTAACAGTGCCTTCACCCTGTGGGCTTCCATCCTGATCTCTCCACTTCCAATCAATCCCTCTGATCACACGAGCTCCTGGAACCATATATTTTAACACCTGAGAACGGACCAGACGTCTCTGCCTTCGCAGATTTGCTTCAGCTTCTTTGGCAGCTTTTCCTACAAGAAATGCAAATTGAAATTGAAAAAGACTTTAAAGTATTGAAAGAGGAATAATTTTGAGCTTGTTTCTAAGCAAGTTCCACTGCAAAAGTTAACCTGCTTTTTCACACTGATTTTTTTATGCTGTATGTTCATGAGCATTTTAAAAGAACAAACAGGATACACATTCTTTTTCTTACCCAGCTGATCTTCACATACTCCGTTCACAGTGCCATAAAGTTCAAATCCAGACAAGGAGAGGTAGTGTGTTTGCCCACTGGCATTCTTTCCCATCTGTTTTATTCTAACATGTCTCCAACCTTGTTTTTCATCTTTTGGAGGATCTAAAGGCCATGTTGCTGTAGACCTTTAAGTTATTAGAAAGGGGTGTGGGTGGGTGACCAAAGAAAAAAAAAAAAAAGGCAAAACCAAAAAATCTTAGTATCAAAGCAAACAAAAACATAATGCTGATCATGTATGGATAAAATCAGAAAACTGCCAAGAATATAAGATACTTAACACCTATTAACACTAGGGACAAACTCTGGATGAATGCTGGTGTTACCATTTTGTGAAAAAAATCAAATGTAAAATCTACGAAGATGCAAAAGCACAAATGCCATTATGTGAACCATACGGAGAACTTATGAATCACTTATTCTCCAGCCCATCCTTGATAATTTGGATCACCTACCACGTCTTCATATAGTACACTACAGTACACATGAAATTAGTCTACAGCTAAGTATGTTTTTAACTGAGCTCAGTCTTATGAAAAGTTATAAAATACACTGACATACCCTGGTTCATTGAGACTACAGTCATCAACATGAGTGTACAAAGTGGTCCAGTTCTGTCCGTCCTTTGATACCTGGAAAACCCAATTTCTGAGAGCAGATCGTCCATAACCTCGAGCATGGCGTAATGTGTAAGCTGATGGTACAACCCAAAGACCAAGATCTATGGCAAACCAAGCATTCTTATCATCGTTAGTGTGACAATTGAGAGCGGAACTGTCACGGCTCAGGATGTCTTCTAAACGACCGTAAGGCAGATTTCTTCCTTCCGAGGATGTAACCACTACTAACCCATAGGCTGCTGGATTTACCCACTCATATGCAGTTCTGTATTAAAAAGAAACATGTACTGCTCAATTATGACTTACATATAAAAAGCAGGTATCAAACATTGGACATTTACTGTAAATTGTATATTACAGCCAAGTAGATCACAAACCAAAATCATTGATATAATTTTACACAATTAGGTAACTTTAGATAAGTTCCAAACGTCACTTTGCTACAGTGGCTTAAACCCCTTCTCCCCACCCCCCTGAAAAAAAACAACAAACCAACAAAACCAAATAGAACCCTAGCAAGCAGACAAAACTTCCCCAAAAATCTCCAAATTTCCCCACTCCTCCATTTCTAAGGGAAACAAATAAACATACAAACAAATTCTTAACACAACTTCAGAGATTCGTATTTTTCTATTATTTAAGTAGATCAAAAAGAAATTTAATTCTATTGATCAAAAGACACCTCCTACTCCTAAAAAAATTAGAAGATATTTCATTTCACTGAAAATTCCGTCCCCATCTTGCTCCATGGACCATAGTTCGTGTCTGACTTCAAAGTATTTAGCTTAGAAGAAACTCACTTGGCATTTGTCCCAATCCAATAAATAATTCCATTTTCATCAAAATCATGTTGATGTCTGAACACAAATGTTTGGCCTTCACGTAGTTTTCGTACAAATACAAATGAAGCCCTATCGAAGTCGTACCACTGCTTTGCTACCTGCAGACGAGTGGAAAGAAATCAAATGTCAGAGAAGCAGAACGCACCCATTTCTGGTGAACCCTGTATGTGGTATGTTGCTCACCATTTTCAGGAGATACTGCTCTAGAGATTCAACAGTTGCCAATGGCTCCATCTTCAGCATTCTACCAGTTCGATCTATTAAAGATGTCTCCCCTGAGGCACGTTCCAAACGAAACCTCAAGCGTCTGGTTAATATCTGAAAGAGTAGCTAAACATTAATACACCCTTTCCTGTTTAGATCTTGCAATTGTAAGAAAAACACTATTTCATAACAGTATCAGTGGCACATCACCTATCTTTGTTGCACAGCTTAAGCAAACTACATTCTAAAGAAATGCTTTAAAAAGTAATGCCCTGGTACTACATTTTTGGAATTATTCAAGCAATTCTTAAATATGACAGTCAATGTGTAAGTCAATTACACTTTCGGGTACCATTTTCCCACTTTTCCTGTGTTTTCATAGCTTTTATTTCCTGACTAGCAACCACAATAATATAGAAGCTGAAAATTATTTTCAGAAATATTCAATAGCAATGGTTTTGCAACTTTCTGCAACTACTTTCTAATAATTCACACTTCCCTATCACGTTGCAAAATCCTGAAGTGTGGGACTCAGTGCAATATGCTGTTGTCACTGTACATTTACCTGAAGATTATATGTAGATCCTGGTGTATCATACAGGTGGAGAGGTAGACGCTCAATAGATTCTAACACTGCTATCAATTTCCGAATTAGTGCAACTGCAGGACGACTGTGGAAAGGAACAGTTACTATGTTACCACAAACCAAAGAAAACAATTCTACAGTACCTTAGAGATAGCACACAGCTGGGGCAAGTATCTCAGCATGCTATTTCTGCTGATATAATCTGTTCTAGTCACATGGTTACAGCACAGTAACAAAAATATTACTCTGCACAGTGATGAACAAGTCACCTTTATATTTGGCAATAGATGTTCATTCGGCATAGCTGATTCTTACAGATACAAATTTTCAAATGCTACTTCAACAGCAGATGCTGTCTTTTGAGATCATGTTTTTATTCCAGAGAAAGACGAATTAAAATGGAAAGAACAGATTATTTGTCTTTAAATTATTTTAAACATACCACACTGCTTCACAGATGCAAAGGGGCTGGGTTTTTTTTTGGTTTGTTATTGTTCTTACCTTTCATCATCTTCATTTTCACTGAATGCAGTTTTGAAAACATTTATTCTCTCTACCAGTTGACTACAGTCTTGTTTCACATCTAAATCAACATTCTAAGAGAAAAAAACAAACATTACTTTTAAGACAAAGCCATTTGTTTAGCCTTTATACAAGCAAAAATATTTGTTTAGTCTCACTGAATTTCCTATTTAAAGCCTGTGTGTTAAAAGCTAAACATCAGCCATTACATCTGACCAGTACTGATTTAACCATTTTTAATGGCTCCATCAAACTAAAGTTACCTATGTGATAGCTCATCTTCGATGGGCAGTGCATTAACTGGACCAAGTCTGCCTTATTTTCAACAAGACAGGCAAAATGGCAGATTTATAACAGACCTTTTAAATTAAGGCACATGCTTTCATTTATATTTTTTTTAGAAAGACTTTCTTCAGACACTTATGTCCTGTAAACTTACGTTATTTAAAACTGTCAGCAACGACTGAACTAAGCCACTACTGCACATTTCATACGGAGAAATAGTATTCTCGTCCTTCAATAGTACAATTAAGTTTTCCAGAGCAGTCTTCATTAGATCTCTCCAAGTATTTTCTCCCTCTATACACTGGAAGACAAAAAGATAATTATGGTGAAACAAGGTACAGTTTTTCCACTTGCTTCAAGTGAAAAATAATGTCCTAGGAAAGTACATAGGTAAGTAATACCTGCATTAAAACTCCCCACCCTTCAGACAGACACACTGTGACTCTCCTTTATCTCATGACAGTGAACAGTATGTGATTTCCACAGACATCACATTAAAGACAAAGCCAATACACTTACCTGTCTGTTTGCATGAAGTTCCCATGCAGACTCTAACTGTGTCGCTATGTTCCTCAGTGTTACAACTACTCCTCGAGGCATACTTTCAACTGCTTTGAAGTGATCATCATATAAATCTCTTGCCATAGTGCGTACCTACAAATGCATTTTGATAACAAGAAGTCTCATCTTACTGCAATGAGGCAACTATTATTCTCCCAAATACTAGAAACTCGGTCATCTTTTTTTAGACAAGTCCATGACAGACAAACAAATAGGGAAGAATCAGAACCTATTATACATCATGAAATGGCAAAGGCTGTGAAAGGGTAAGTGTACAGGAGAAATAAATGGAAATACACAGTCTTATTGAATCTTAGAGAAACTTAGTTTACTGTCATATTTTAAATTATAGCACAAAAGGTAAGAGAAAAGGCAGGACTGTTGATCTGTAAATCATCTTTTTTCCTGTATCATGGAAGAGGTAACCTTTTAAAGTAAAATAAGGGAGGTTTAATACAGTTTCTGAATACTCTATAAACACTCCTTAAACCAATTCACACAAAAATTCCCTATATAACCTACTAGAATTACTTTTTCTACAAAGTATGGCTCACACAAGATACAGATTTGATAAAATAAGTTCTTATTAAGCAACATTTTGCATATAAGAAATTTTTTAAAAACCCTCTTTAAAGTAAAATAAGGGAGGTTTAATACAGTTTCTGAATACTCTATAAACACTCCTTAAACCAATTCACACAAAAATTCCCTATATAACCTACTAGAATTACTTTTTCTACAAAGTATGGCTCACACAAGATACAGATTTGATAAAATAAGTTCTTATTAAGCAACATTTTGCATATAAGAAATTTTTTAAAAACCCTCCCCTCAACAATAATATATATCACAAGCTTTGGAGCAAGGCAGTGCAATCCCAGGTATGAGAGCACAGTGCCTGCCTTTTATCATCCCACTGATTCTCACTCACACAGTATTTTAACTTTCATTTAGTGTCTATATGTCTTTACATGCTTCAGACACGGGATACAGAATATCCTGGCTGCACTCTTAGAAACTACAAGACGGGTCATGACTGAAGCTTAGCTTGAGCCCTTGGCATCAGCTGCTCACAGAACATACTATTAATTTGGGTTTTTTTATAAAAAGCTTAATACTTGATTTCTTAGCTCCTTCCCTGCCCCACTGTTTTGGAGAAGAAAGAACAATTTTAAAAAGGTTTGAAATGAGAGTGTTTACTCATTTCACTTCACTACCACAACACTTCCAATGCAGAATGTTCCCTTCCAGCACCCTATCTGTCATGATATTCAGTCTGAAATTAGTATCTCAATAAAGTGAATGGAAACATAATATGTCCCTGACACAACTGCAGTATTGATTCTTTTTGCATAAAGAATAAAAAATGAAGCCTACAGAATTACACAAAGATAAGTGAAAATTTGTTTTCCTCTAGAGGAGCACAGTTTACTAAGACTGTCAGGTAAAAGAAACCTGAAGAAATTATTTGTTCTGAGTGAAGTTTTCCCTTTCAAGCTGAACATAAAATTGTGTCTAGTTGAAATCAGAAATTTTAGTCCTCTAAGAGGAAACTATAACTCCATAAGCATGCTATAAAATAAAACAAAGTCAATTAAATTCTAAGCATAAATTTCACAGATGCTCACCAACCTTTTGCTTTGTCTTCTCCAGTTTAGATTTCAGTTTTCTTCCTCTTTTGCCTGTCCAGCCAGTCACAAATTCTGACCCTGCAACATCATTTTAGAAAAAACACAATTTCTCAAAGGTATGAAAAGCAACAAACAGATCAGCTACCTCATACACCCCTGCTCCTACCTGCACATAATACATACCTACATACTTACCCAAAGAAGTTTCAGCTGTAAACGAATGTTTTGTTCCTCTATTGGACTCAAACACAAAGCCTGGCAGATCTTCCTTCAGTATTGTAGCTTGCTGACCATCAGAATTGTGAATAGCAATTTCTCCTTCTTTTAAACAGGTGAGTGACCAGTTTCCTACAGTAAGTTTAGTTGGCCCTGGTGTTGATAAAATTGGCTGGCTTGTGGTAGATGGTTTTACTTGGCTTCGAGCTCTCTGCAGCTTCTCAAGGAACTCACTCCTACTTTCTATTTAAAAAGAAACAAACATTTTTTTCTTCCAGCAACTGATTCCACCATTACATATCTTAATTTTATTTTTTTTGCAAGAGCAAAACAACCGAGTACATTCAATGCAAAATTTAGTTTGAAATTAAGGGTTTTAAAGTGTTCTAAATTTCTTTTCAGGGTATTTTTGTACTTCAATAGTCATTTATTCCATGACTGCATCAAAGTTCCAATGCACCAATGCAACTCTTTCTGAAAGGTGCTACTGACAGATATATTAATTCATCATTGCAATTATAGTAGGAAGATGAAAGAATTCCATTATAAACTTCTAGTCTTGGAAAATAATTTCTCTCATTATGGCCAGCATGAACTATTCTCAAAAGTGAATTTTCAGAAATGAAACGAATCCTCCAACAGGAAAAGAGCAATCAGGTTCAGAGCTTACAGCGAGTGAAGAAATGCTGAAACCTCATCAAAAAAGAAAAAAAATTCACAAAAGCTTACTGAGTCTGACAATCAGCATGTGCCAAAAGCAAATCTGAGCTAAGAGCTATTTGCTCACATTAAGTGTCACAAAGGCACCCAAAAATGTTTTATAAACTACGGCAGAACTTTTATTTTCTCTCCTTTGGAGAGCCTCAAAGAATGGAAGAATGCCACAATTTTGTTACTTAATACAGTCATACTACATTAATTCAACATCTAATGTAGATACTCCTTTTTAAAACTTTTTGTTAGTAATTACAAAACTTTTAAGGACCTCTGTCTCTGAAAAACACACAAACTTAAAAGAATACCTAGTGGCACCAGACAATACTTAATTAAAAGCTAATATTTATAGAGAGATATTTAACTGATGACAAACAGGATCATATTCTACTTTTACAGTATGTAGGTAACCTAGCCCAAAATTCTTCCAAAATACTATCTCAGTTTTCATTAAATTATATTTTGATATTTTAGTAATTAAAAGGGTGCACACTACATTTGAAATACTGATTAGCACAATTATAGAAAATTTGGTGAGTTCATAATGTAAAAGATGAGACGTCAATTTAAAATAAAAATGCAATCACCTGATTAATGTAAAGATTGGACCACAACCTCAAAATTAACCAGTGTCCTCATCTTTCAGCATACTGATTTGATAAATACAACCTTTGCAGCCTACACACTTGTAAAATTGCTGTTTTCCTTTTGTGGCAATGACAAGCTCTAGGGTTTTTAAATCTGCCATTTTCCTGTTTTATCAAACAAAAAAAAAAAATCTCTATGCAAAAATAGATATGCACTCGAGGCATAACATCATTGCTTAAAATTCACACACAGAGAAGGCTTATAGAAATAATTTGAAAATATCTGATATGCAAAATTTAAATTCTGATAATTAAAAATTTACAAATTTCCATAATTACATTTTAATAAATTATACAGCAAGTGCTGTGTTTATACATGGTTGAGAATAATTTCGAGTTCCCTCAGACAGAATTTTGCGATTCACTTAAAGCTTCAGAATTACCATTAAATTTCAATTTTTGCATTGAACTTGTATTTTTTGTAAAAATTCAAACAAAACAAGTACAGAGTTAATGTGGAGAGGGGTGAGCACAGACCTTCCAAAATGTTCATAGTATACATACTTGCCCCACTGCCCCAACCTTCATCATGCAATACACACTAGCAGATTCCTCCGCTCAACCCTCTATGCTCTTGCCAGTTATGAAGTTACTAAAAAGTATACCATGAGATTCATCAGTAACAATTTAGGACAGCAGAACATATAGTACAGTTCAGGACTTCCAGATACTATTCTGAGTCTATACTGTACTGTAGACATTTTACTTAACAAATACTATTTTCTTAAGTAAAAGTGGCTGCTGCACATGCTTAGAACTCATGGTTAAAGTTCAGGCAAATTACACTGCAACATCAGCACTCTTAGTAGGCATCTATTTGACAACGTATTGCAAGAAGCTCCATTTAATCCTAAATTTAGCTCCTTTCCCTCCATAGTATCCATGCTAAGTATCTTGTTCAAAAACTTGGGATTTATTCAGTCTTTAGAAAAGACTGATTTGAATAGAAGATTCTTAAATTCTCAATCTAACTTCTTTTAAGTTCTGCACTCGAATTCATCTGAGCTGTTCCCTTGCCTCGTACAAAACCAGGAAAGTCTCATCCCCTTGCCCACGTCATTTGGAAGGAAAAAACAAACAATGGGCATCCAGGGGCTAAGAGGATTTAAGACATTCTGCTCATGGATCTCCTTAAAATTGCATCATATGATAAAAAAAGTAACTCCACATTGGAATTGTTTACGTTTTAAGGTATTAACCTTGTTAAAGAGAATGTAAGGATACATTTTCTGACAAAAAGAAAACAAAATCTAGAAGTGGTTTCCAGCTGTGTCATAATCAAAACACACTATATATTGCATTTTGTCTTCATGCCCAAAAAAATCAATGCATAGTCATTAACACTTGGTTTCCATCCTGAATCATAATATGTTCTGTTATTTCACTCAATAGCTTGTTGAAAACATAGTAATATTGCAAAGCATTTCATGTCTACAGGTTCATAAATGCATGAACTGTTGCAAAAAAAGATGAAATAATCAAAGGAGGGTTGTTTCTGCATCCAGAACAAGTTGTGTATTCTGTACAGAAAATTAGAACCAGCTGTGCATTGCCAGTGCATAAGGTCTGGTCCCTTATTCTCTCTCCAACAAACAATTAAGACACTGTAATTTGTTTCCCAATCTCAATGAGAAACTTTCCATTACTTTGTCTTCAAACACATGCAATTTAATTCTGCTAGCTAGAAGCAAACAACAAATCACCATTTCAACCTGCTTTTCCTGGGATGGCCACTACAAAGTGCTTTTAATGACTGGGGTGAAAAAATTAAGTACGCATGGAGAAGAATCAAAACAAAACAAAGTTAATACACTTTTACTGGCAAGATGTTTACTTAAACACAATTCACCAAGGAAGTCAAGTTATGGTCACATGCTATCTGACAAAAAGCATCACAATTAACTGACCACCTTCCACCTGTTTACATCCTTTACTATTTAGTAAGCCAATTCCTGCAAAACAAAATAGCTCAAATCAAATTATATAAACAAACGTAACAGTCTCAAAACTTAACCTGGACTTGAATTGTAAAAAAAACCAACCTACCTGAACTGTCAGATCCTCCTTCAGGGCTGCCACTGGAATACATTGTGGCCAGTTTTCCATCCAAGATAAATCTGAACCATCCATTACTACCATTAGACAGCTCCAGCGCTGCAGCATCACTCCAGATATACAGGCAGTCCCTTCCCCGAATGATTGACCAATCTCTCCAGTGGTATGGTTTACCCTGTTGCAGCTCTTTAGCATCCTCCTGTGGTTCATCCTCCTATAGTAAAGTTACAAGAAGCAACAACCACAAACAAAAAAAATCCAATCCATTAAAAAAACCAAAAACCAACAACAAATCAAACCCAACAAAAAAACAAAACAAGACACAGACATTTTTAAAAGACATTAAGAGAAAAGAATTAATTACTCAAACCAAAAGTATAGGAATTATACTACTTCTGCCTGTAAAATGTAGCCTTAAAAGTATTCTTTTATAGAATAAGATTTCTTAGAAGTTTCCTTTCACATACACCTTTATCTACTCAACAATAACAGCAGCCTACTGACTGGGACATCCACCTTGTTCAAAACTTGAATTGTGACAAAAGAATCACAAAGGCTGAGCTCAGAAGGGACCTCTGGAGACCATCTACTCCAAACCCTTGGCTCAGGGAAGGCCACATCTGGCCAGCTGCCCAGGACCATGTCCAGATGACTTTTTAATATCTGAACACTAAAACATAAGAGAACAAAAGAACAGCAACCCACCAAGAAAACCCCAAACAACTCAACACCCACTGTAAAAAAGCTTAACTATATACTTTAGGATTAACTACAAATCTTAATTGAACGGATAAAAGAAGAGGCCTAGTATCCATTCAGTTCATCTGAGTGGCAATAAAACTGTTGGAAACTGGTAAATAACTTCAACATGCATTTTAGGCTTTCGTTAAGCAGAAATATTTTTGGCTTTATATATTTAATATATTCCATAACAACATTTAAGACATCTGCAATTATTTGATGCATAAACACCGAGATACACTTCTGATGCGCATACAGTTCAGGAAGGATTCATTTCCTTTAGCACACACTTCCAAAACACCAGACTAAATCAAGTGTCAATCAATTTGACCACAAGTAAGTATCAACACAAAAAACCCAGCAGACAATGATGTGCTAACAGGAAACAGGTAGAGAACAAAAACAAAACAAGTGTCATACTATCAGCATTAACTCAATAACCTAACTACCTTGCGTTGAACATTTCCATAACAGTGAAAATTTTGCTGGAAGTGTTGGTTTTACAGTAACAAATAAAGCTATCAATTCCATACACTTACCTTCTCAGGTTTAGATTCCTCTTCGTTTTCATCATCAGATGATGGCCCCGCCAAAGTTGACACTTTACTGATTACCCCAAGTCTAGCCAGTTGGTCTAGAAAAAGATCACCACCTTTATCCACTAAATCCCTTATGATTTGCAAGGCTAGCAAATGGCCATCATCATCATCCTGTAATATAGTGGGATGAAAAGAAAATAACAAAGGAGTTCTCATTACTTAAAGATATGTTTACATGCTGAACTTTACACGTGGTCACAGATAGACACTATAGAAGTTTTATGTTAGTTATTAACACGTACACGGAAACAATTAGTATAATCCCTTTTTTTGCACTCGTTTCATAAAAGGATAACATTTTCTTTCTTCCTACCTCTTGATCAAGAACTGTAGCTGTTATCTCAACCAGTATTGTGGGCAGATTGTGGCCAGCATCAGAGTCACACACCTCTTTCAGCAGTGCCTCAGAACAAAAATGTATCATTTTTCTAATGAGGGCAAGACTTGCTTTCCTTTAAGAGATTGTAGAAAAAAATAAGATTCTTACAGTGATAAAGCAAGTAGTAATCAAAGCAACAAAAAGGTTTGGTATAAAACTACTTTCGTACTACTTTTACGCATGTTTTCAAAACATTCATTGGTTTTGGTTCTTGTTGGAACCAAAATTAGTTAATGTTAATTAATCCTAGATTGTCTCTAACAATGTTTCACCTCTGATCTTTTTTGATTCTGCAGAGCTATGAGTAACATTTTTCTCTCCTCAACCCTTTCCTAGGTAAACCTATTCCACATTCTGTCTTTACCCATTCTTAATGCTGGCAAATCACTTCTGCACACTATTCCCCTCTCACAGGCATCCAGCCCTTCATTTTAGTCATCTATGTCCCATGTTTTGGCAAGATCCCTATAGTTTTAAAGTCTAAAATTACTATAGACCGTGCAGCTTTTCATACTAAGAGCCACAATTAATTTGAAAGTCAATCACTCCTGTATGGTTAAAGCTGAACTTTTTATTTGACTGACTTTTAAAAACACCATTTACCCGAATCATAAAGAAAATCTTAAAATAGAGAGCAAACTACTTCTTTCCACAATCTCCAACAACAGTTAACCATGCACAGATTGTTAACATAGTTTCTTATTCCCTTCATTTAAAATGACCTAGTTTAAGCTTTCTGTCATCAGCTCATGCTGCGTCTCTCTCTGCTAGAGGCCCTTTTTATCTTGCATTTTCACCCCTAAAAATACCTATAAACACTGGGAATCACAGACTGGAACAAATGTTGTATTTGTCGTGTAAAAGGCTGAAAGGCTATGGTCAGATGCAATTTATCACAACCATTACACCACCCACAGTATTCCTTTTAAAGTAATAAATTAGATTACATTCTTGTAATTCTCTCGGTAAGAAGTATCATCTCCAGTTGATAAGCTGTTAATAAGTCTTCTAAAACCATCTAAAACAGCTTTTTCCAGTCTTGCTGAATTTCCAACAAATGTATTTTGATACCACTTCATTAGTTTTCCTCTACTACTTTTATTCAAACAGAAACAGGACTGCCACTTGCATTACTTAGGCTTTTCGACCCACATTCGCTTTTTTAAGAGCGTACTGAGAAACTGTCTCTCACGACAATATTACCTTATTGAAGGCAACATAGTTTGTTGAAACGTTTGTGCAAACACGGGCAATAATCTTTTCAAGTATATGGGTGCCATTTCTGGATCCCCTTTGGGCTCATTACATTCTTCCTCATCCTTGTTTGCATCTTTCTTTTTCTTCTCATCTCCTTTGTTAACAGGACACATCCAGTCCCCTGGAAAATATTTTTTCCCGCAAAACATTCAACAACAAAAATCAACAAACTAAACAAAATAACCCTTTAAATAAAGGAGTTTTCTTTACTAATATTCAAGTACCTGAACAGGAATATGCATTCCTAAAAACATAAAATTTATATGTGCATGTCTTCTTGGAGAAAACTATTTGATAGTTAGTATCACCTACGGTACCAAAAACTTCACCAACAGGTAAAATGCAGTTCCCATCTAGAAAGCTACTAAGACTGACATCCTCTAAATCCCCAGGAAAATCCCAGTCTAGCCCCATTCCACAGCTAAAGAGCAGGACTACTGGCACTGCTCATGCCTGATCCATCATTTCTTTGGTAATTCCCCTCCCATAACAACACCCAAAATATTATGGATTTTCTACATACTTTCGCAGGTTAAGCAAGATTGGTCATAAAGTATTATAAAAGAAAAAATAAACTTAGAGTAAAATTCTAATAACTGCATTACTTAACATATATTGGCATTTCTCCAATAGCAAGGGTATGGCATTAAAAACTGCACTCACCTGGAGACTGAAGAATAGCTACTACTTCACTGTGTCCCCTCTCGCGAGCTTTGTCCAAAGGAGTTTTCCCATCTTCATCTCTCAAATCAGGGTTTGCACCATGCCGTAATAGAGTCTGAAAACAAATATTGTTAAGCATGAAAAAAGCATTAAAGATTTCTTCTTCCGAATTAGTAAATCTGGTTTTCATACATCTTTCCTACACTATTCTCATGTTTGTAAGCAAAGTTAGAACATTCTGTACTTTTTAGATCTGTAGAGCTAATATAAAACTCCTTTTATGCGTTACTGCCCTGTCATAATGAAAAAATCTGTGTTTTGATAAACACTGTAAAGAACATGTAAATATTTGACAGTGCACATGTCCAGTGTATTGCACTGAAGACATTTTATACAAGCAAGACCAAAAAATCAATGTTAGGCTTCCTAAGTGTCAGCTGAAATCATACCTTTGCTACCTGAGGTCTTCCAAAACATGCTGCGTAATGTAACGAGGATGACCTCTGACCTCTGTTAACATCAGCACCCCTTTCACAGAGAAATTCCACCTGTTAAACAAGAAAAAGCAAAGCAGCTTTTTATCGCTTTCTATACGTAAATCTTAACTTTTAATTTAAGAGTGTATAAATCTAATTTACCATTTCCTGCGTTCCAAAAGCTGAGGCCCAGTTTAAAAGCGTTTGTCCTACATCATCCATGAAATTTACTTCAAAAGCTGAAAGATAAAATTAAATAAAATAGTTAATGTTCCCAGAAATATAAACTTCAACAGTGTTCTTTAAATGAAAAGCAGGTCCCAAAAAAACTTAAGCATCCTCTATAATTCTAGGGAAGCATTTATGCCCTTAATTACAGCTAAAAATAAGAAAGGCAGCATTGGTATTATTACTAACAAGACCTATTGAGTGTTCAACAAAATAAGTGAACTTGTCTATAAAGATTTTCAGTATAGTATCTAAGCATTTGTTATGACACCTTGGATTATAAAAATCAAAAGAAAAAAAGTATCTTGTTCTCTTTTTCTGTGTATTTCTGCTTACCTCCTGTGTCAATAGCATCTATCAGCGCATCGGTATCCTTACTGCGGATGCAATCTATCAGCTGCCGATGAGAACGTTCCCCAGAGCTATCCAGTCGTCGCAATCCTGGGATTCTGCCTGTAGATCCAGCACTGGATTTTGGCAGGGCTTTTCTCCCTTCGAACAGTAGCACCAAAAGAAGATCTACTAACCGCATGGTATCCAGTACACATCTCTCATCACCCTGCAACGCACTTTCTATAGAATCTGGAAGTTCAGATCTTAGGAGATCCTGGAAATAATTAAAAGTCTGAACAATAAAAAATATACAGGGCTTTAGAAAATACTATCAGAACTGGGTTTCATTTCCATATGAAGTTTCCTTTTTTCCCCCTCTTTATAAATAACTTATGTGTGTGTGTGTGCATGTATGTTTAAACATACAAAAATAAAATCTACAAGTCTGTATATCTATATATCAAATAGAAACACAAATCTTGCATATATTAAAGTACATAATGGGAAAAACCCTATGAAAACAGAAAGCTGTAGTGTAAAAGAATTTCTTACATGTGTTACTACTGGAGAGCCTCTACACAGGGTTGACAACAGGCTTACAATAGTTGACACCTGATTACTTAATTTAGAGTCTGCAGCTGTGGATGGTGCTCCAGTGCTACTGCGTCCAGGTTTGCAAGCTGAAGATGGCCCTGAGGCTGTCCCCCCAGCAGCTGCCATGCGAGACAACAACTCCTCCGTTAACCCGTGCTTAGCTAACGGGGCTGGGTCAACTCCGCGCCGCGTGAATCTGTCAGCTAACGAAGCAAAGCATCTCAGAGCTCCATCTGAAACCTAAGGAAGAAGTGTGAAAGAATTTATGAAGTATCTATAACTTAAGATGAGAAGATGCTAAGGGAATATCTGCAAGAACACAGGACATATAATAGAACCTGATTTCCCTGGGTTTCCTTCGAAGTCAACAAAAGAAGTAGTCAGGCTTTTCAAATCAGAAACTCAAGAGTTGGAACCCAACAGTGCTCTGAATTGTCACTGAAGGACTCTAGCTGCTGTGGTTTTTTCCCCTTCTTTCTCTGTTGCTAATATATAGAAATCAAGGAAACTATTTCTGAGGTTCAGCATTATGATCATCTCCTTACTTACATGAGCAAAAGCCCAAATCAATCTAGAAAAACAATTTCCATGAAATTGTCAAATAAATACATGTTGAAAGTGGTTCTTCTAAAGTTTTTAGTTACAGATCTTGTTGTTACAACTATTTATAATCCCCACCAGCAGTTGTCCATTCTGAAAAGACAGCTTGAAAAAACCCAAACAAAACCAACCCACAGTTTGGTATTGAAAACAGAGAGTATTTAACCTTCTGGTTGTTTTGATGTTAGGAACTGTTAAAGTAGACATTTAATAACAGAACTTAAACCCACAAAAAAACTCCCATTCCAAAACACCAAGAAATTGCACTATGAGTATTTACTTCCTGGCTTTTACACATTTACTGAATTTAAAATTTGTTCCTCAAAGAACAATGAAGACAAAAATTTCTTGGCAGCTTTATCTTCTATATTTAGACAATATCAAAGAGTCTAATATGTTATAATTTTACATCTATAATTAACATTCTCTAATATTATATTAATTTGGTGCTTTCTATTAAAAGCAATGCTATCAAATAAGCCATGAACTGACACACCACCTCAGAACTCTCAAAGTATTAAACTGACAGTGAAGCTTGATAGCTGAAGCTGTATTTAAAGGTCTACATATTTTTCTTTAATACAAGAAATTGTTCTATTGGACCAAGCCTAAAAATAGAACAAACTGGGGGAAGCAAATTTTACCCTTGGATAATTCAGACTGTCCACTGAGCATCTGACCCAGGGACATGCAAGTATTTTTGTGACAATAAATTACAAACTCCAATATTTATGTTCATCACTAAAGGGACAAAAACAGCCAAAAACCAAAACAAATCAGTGACACCGTGGAAACAAGGCTTACTGATGATCCTCTTAACAATCCAGAAAAAAAATACTGCTGGCCAACTGTCCAGGAAAGGGTCCAACATTTTTTCACATCGGCATTGAAAAGAAAGGAAGGTTCTGCCTTTAGCATCTCTCTCATCAACACATTAAAAAAGTGTCTCCATCTTTCAGATCAGCAGGTTTGCATATACATATCAAGATAAGCTGCTTCAGGCACATTTGCTTTCAAAGATGTGCAGTAACAAACCAGACTGATGTCAAGAAATAGTAAAAAAACCCACCCAAAATACCTGTCCTCTACCAAATTCTAAACTACTACAGCTCTTACTCCCTAAAATGTCAACATGTAGTGCTGTCTATTTTCCAAATGACTGTCAGCTACCAGGGGCTTAAGGACAGTTGCTCATCGAAACACAGAACAAGATTAGAATATCAGCCAGACTTCATGAAGATAAAAACTTAAATCTCCATTAAGTTGTGCATGCCAAGCATTCTGATTTAACAGTACTCTTTTGCAGAAGATTTTTTGATTTAACTTGTAGTGGTCACTGCTCATGTCTTCTGGCATTTTGCTCCAGTTCTTTGACAGCATGGATAAACAATTCTGCCAATCTTTAGGTAATCTGTATATACTTTATGGAACTTTATCATAACAGCTGTCAGAAACACACGAAGAAGTTTCAGTTATTTAACACACTGCATTAGTGGCATCAGTCTACAAAACAAAAGAAAAGAGTACTGTGGCAAATATTTACATTTCTTCACCCAAACTGCAAGTTCAGCACAAAGGTTAAAAAAACAAAGTTATAGGTAAGTTGTTCTTGGGGCCGTCAAGTGATGTTACTAAGTGGCAGCACATACAAAAAGTGACCAAACTCAACAGTGTAAAAGGATGAGGAGGGGAGCAACCAAACTTTACAAGGGACAATACTGGACATAATACACATCTACATCCACTCTAAATCCTGAGGCTTGATGCACTGAAAAAAGCTACAGGAGAAAGTTTTCAGAGGTTAAAGAAGATTATATTCAAACAACAGTGCTTGGACTCAAATGCTAAGCAGTATTTTTATCCTCTTATCACAGCTCTAAAGGAAACTATTGCAATATGCAAATATAACAACTTCTATGTATACATAGAGTTGTGGAGGCTATATGAAGTTACCCAGTCATTCATTTATTAAACATAATGCAAGTTAAATTCACAGCACATTGAGCCAACTATAACATTACCTGATGGTCTTCATGTTTTAATAAACTAGACAGTGATTCCACACAGATCTCTAATGAAGAATCCTGAGGCTCCATTTTGCCACAAAGTCTGGATACTACAGCCATAGCTGAATGCAGAGTATCTTTATGAACAAGGTGTCCACTGTCACGAATGAATGTCAGAACACAGTTCAACCCTCCAGCTTCAAACACAGCTCCTGACTCACGGGTACAGATTAATTCTAACACCTGTGACAAACGGAAATTTAATTTGAATAAAGTACACATAAAAGGTCAGTTATTTATACCCATAGTCAAAAACAAAACACAAAAAGACCTCTCTTCTTTGACACCAAGAAGGGTCCAAAGCCTCCAGTACTCTAGTAGTCACAGCTTAGAAAATACAGGAGCAAATACAAGAGCATCCCCCAATGGCATGGTCATCACAAGTGTTGTGAAGACAGATAATTGTGTCTTATCCTGGGAGAATTAAGTCTTTGGACAACATACAACGGAGAGCTCCGAAACTTCTAAGAGCACTATTGCTCCAGTACTCCTGATGCACTTTTGAGTAGACAGGAACAAGTACGTAAATAGGAAAGCTATGCATCAATTCTGATACCATGGTAATTAAGGACTGCGATTATATGCCATGAGCTGGCCATGAGCTATGTTTTAAATGAGACATTTTAAGGGTCTTGTAAATTTTTCTGAAAACTTCACAAGGGTGCAGAGGAGCTGTGTCTACTGCTACTGAGGAGACAGCATACAGTTTTTATTACAACTGGAAATTTCTCTCTATCTGGAGCAATACATCATTCTCTTTTTAGTATAAAACTAGCCCTTAGAATTCTAGTCATATAAGATAAACAGGAAAACTTTCTTCAAATAATTCTATTTCTATACTTCTTTTTTAAAGGAAATTCAGTTGAGAACAGCACCAGACTGACAGTAAATATAAGCAGCATTGTTGGTACATACACTTTTGTTGTAGTCTACGTTTTTAAATCACAGTTTAATAAAATCAGTAGAATATGAGGAAGCTCTTCAGAAATAGCAAATTATCCATCTCCTCCCTATAAACATGAGATTCTTCAGTATACTTACCTTCACACACTGCTCAGCCAAATCTCTGCTTGTTCTGTTGTTAAGTTCAACAACTACTAAACGATTACAAAGTGCCTTGATAGCTCCATCCACTCCCACAATCCTTCGGGTGCATTCAGCTGATACATCCAAATAATATGTTATGGCACGAGCTGTAACTTCCAACACATTGTCTGGAGCACTTTCATCAAGAAAAATTTTGCACAGTGCTGGCAAAAAAGTTCGAGGAGGGCATCTGCAGGAGAAAAACCACAACACATTACTATGTTGTGCAAGTTTCTCTATATCAATTTCATACACTTGCTCATTAACACATTCATGCCTTCCATGCACACATTTGCTCAACTAGTTTATAGTTGGTTCAGTGCATTCATTTAGAACACAAGACCTCAGAGACACAAAAAAATCAAATCAGCGACCTGAAAAGATGTGTATTAGGGGAAGAAGCCAGCAGAAAAAAATATTCTTGAAATTTCACAATCACACAGGGAAAAATTTATCCTCTTTGGAAATTATTTTAGGAATTAACCTCACATCACCAAACAGAATGAATTTTTTTCTTAACAGAGTTTCAAGGTTCATGATGATTAATAGCCACTTAACCATGAAATTTTATTTTCGAACTAAGACTAAAGATTTTGGTTTTCCTACACAATTTAATTCCAAGTGGTCCTTCTTCCCTATATTATTTCCCCTGTCTTTTTATCCTATCTCAGTTTCCTCCCCCACTTTTTTCCCCTTAATCACACTACCATATTTAATTAATTTAGCTTGCTTATATTGCATTTTCTCTCCATATCCATGCCTTGGTAGCTTTTGGCTCTCCTCTTTATTGTTAGCCTCCTTTCCATTGACTTGAATCAAAGGTTCTACGACATGGAGCTATAGTTTAAGTCAATTTATCTTCCACTAACATATTTACAGAGTTATAAATAACATAATGATGGCTCAATGCAGTGGTAAAATACTTCCAAGGTGATGGTGCAGAATTAAGGGAAGGGGATATATACTGTGACAGTAGGTTGGGATAACTTGGTACCTCAACCCTAGATGTAGGAGGCCAGACTAAATCTACAGGAAGCAAATACTGCAACTTTTCCTTTAAGGTTTTTGTTGTCAAAAGAACGCTTACAACTTTTCTAAATCCAAAAAAGAAATAATAGCATGCTTTTTGGTCTGGAAGACAGATGAAGTACTTGTTGATGAATCATCCTGAAGACTAACTAAGAGGTCATTCAGTATCCCATCTGGTATGCAATGACTCATAAAAAAGCACCAAATCCTGCAAAATGGTAATAGTTTCCTTGAAGATCTGACCATTCTTTATCAAGTAATCAATAATATGCCTGACAAATAAATACATTACCCAATGAATTTCATGGAACACCAGACAGACCACTAAAACATTGCCATGAACAGTGTTCTTCCAACACTGTATCACAATTGCAAGAAAAGAAAATAATCCAATAAACACACCTTAAAAGCCCCAAACAAACCCAAACCACACATGTGTAAGTGGAAGCTAGGGAGCTCCACTGTCTTCATTTTAATAACAGCAAGAGTAGACCATTTTTCTTAGATGGCCAAAGACAGCAGCAGAGAGCTAAGACATACTTAGCAAACCTAAAATTTCCATTTTTTTCTGTGATTTAATAGTTTATAAAGAGACACAGCACAAATGGAACTACACTGTATTTTTTGAAAAGAGAAATTTAAAAATTTGGAAGAAATCCTTTCCTGTCCTTAAAACACCTATCCACCAGAGCCAATTACCCAGCAGACACAGCAAAAATACCAAGTTGCTAAGAGCATATCATTTATATTGAATTCTTTCTCTGCACACAAATGCCAGTGCACTGTATCAGCAATGAGGCTCTTGTAAGAGCACAGCTCACTGGCAAAAACTTAAGGGTTTGGGGTGTGTTGAATTGACTTTTTGGAGAACCCCTAGCTACATTAGTCAGAGACCACACTTCTCAATTAGGACATAAATTACAACCTCAACTTGCTGTCAGGACATTTGTTTTCTGACTTAGAGGAATAATTTCCAGCCCTCCAATAAGGCAACTAAGTTTTATCGTAAGGTTTCAGGAACAAACTGTAGGTTTGTCATACACTTAACCTATGGGAATTACTTGGTTGTCAAAATGAAAAGCTATTCAGACTTAGCCAATTTTGTAGACGACAATAAGGCACACTAAAAAAGCAGCAAAATTAGGACCTTTACTTGTTCTGAAATGACATTCATTGCTCCTGAAAACAGTAAATAATTTAATTTTAACAAGACCTTTCACAGAAAATTCTTTCAAGTGCCTTCAACCTCTGACCTCTATGTGCTTGAAGCTCATTTCTTTTAACACTCTGGTTTGGGCTATTTTGTATGTTTTTGGGGTATCAGTTGACCTAACCAGAAAGTTGAGAGCAAGACTATACCATGTAGAAGAGTAGTAGAAATATTTTATAAAATTTTATTAAGGACACTGAATAGAAGAAAAAAAAAGCAATACTGCAGCATTAAGTGCTAAGTTCTTTTTCCCCTCTTTTTTTTGTGGAGCAAATCAAGGAGCGGCACACATGACATCACAGGCTTCAAAGCAACACACCAGCTTTGTGACATGAAATTTTATCAGTCGTGAGTTATCCAAATTGAGAAGTAACAGAAGTGTAAACTTCCTTTTTCTCAGACATTGTTACCATAAACGTGCAAAAAAAACCCCAACAAAATGGGATTTTTATCTTAGTCTCCAAAATATCTAATGAGAGTTACTTATTATTATTTTAGCACACAATGTGTACAGCTGTTCCATGTTCTTCCCCCTTGTGTCTTTCTTAACTTGAATCATTTGCTTCAAGTTCTACCCAGTGCAGTAACATATTAAATTACTATTCCTGAAGTCATACCAGGCAACAAAATGCCTACAGAAGTCTGAAGTATTTCTGAGGAAAACAAACTAGACAGACCTGAATTCAGTCCTGGGTCTCTGCCAGTGAGACTGTCAAGATGTATTTTTATTATTGTCTCATAAACACTGTCTTAATCTCTTATAGACAGGTATTACTTTTTCCAAAGAGGTCACAGTTGGCAAAAGATCCAACTTGTTTTTTCTAACTCCACAGGATGATAGCAAAACTGGCACTGACTTTGAAAATAAAGTTGTCAGTTATATTCCTAGGTACCAAATACACATTTGGCCAATGCAGCCCAGAATACATCAATCTGCCTAGACAGGACCTCTATGCTATCTTGTTCAGTGCTCTGTAATCTTATTTCAGGCCAACACATTGTTACACCTTTTTCTCAGGAGCACAGTTCTATAACAGTTTGAACTTGCACTGGTATCAGCAGAAAAAAAAGAAAAGTTTACTCTGCCAGCCAAGTGTGCAAGTTTTTTCACTACTCATACATATCAGCTTTTCTAGACAGCTCCAGAATTCTTAGAATTCTATGAAAATACAATTATCAAGTTAGAACTGTACGCATTTCTGAAATACATGTTCAAGAAGCCATGCCCAACCTCCTTCAGATAATCTTTCCCTCTGTGGCTGTCAAAAGTTTGAGAAAAGACAAAAAATGTTATTAGTATATGTAAATTGCTTTCTAGAATTTAAACAATATTCCAGTTGTGCAGGTTGTTATAAAGAAGATAGCAAATTTATAGTAAATTTCTGTTCTGAACTAACTGAAACAATCCAGTAGCAGGAGCTTCTTGGGGACAAATGTAATTGACTGGCCTTCACAAATGTCACAAACAAACAGGCAGG
>NW_008678921.1:69533-81593 GCF_000695815.1 Acanthisitta chloris
TAAAATACTGTTGTCTTTCTGCCTTAACTTATTGCAGCTTGGTGGTCATTGGGCACATAGGATCAAGACTGAGCCTCACTCATTACCAGCTCTGAACTCACTGCATTGTCTTCTCACAGAATGGGTAAGTTGACCACCTGAGGTCATCCAGTCCAACCCTGCTTGAGCAGAGTCCCCTCAGAGCACATTGCTCAGGACTGTGTTCAGAGGGCAAGATACAAGTGTGAGTAGTGCCAGAGAAAGGACTAGAAGTGGTAGGTGGGAACACCAGGCCACAACGTGAGATGGGATGCAACACAGTTACAGCCATATAGCAGACGTCCCAAAGTACAGCCCTCCCTTCTGTTCACACACTTCTGCTGGAGATTTCTGTGTGCTGGAACTTGAGCACTTCAACATAAAGGAAAAGTGATGCCCTTACTCTGTGGATGGTCTTTTTCCCTCAAAATTGTGCAAATGGGCTTCCGGCATAGTCCCTGGGCTTCCACTGGATCCAATCCCAAGTAACAGCCCTTGTTATTAAAGCATAAGCAAAGGCAGCACAGGGAAGAGAAATCTTAGCTCACCTGGAAGCAATTCTAGCAAATGAGTCCCAAGGAGAGCACTTTCTGAGGACCAGCCTCTCTTTTTAATGAAGCACCACATAAGCAAATACAATCAACATCAGGAGGAACCAAAAAGTGAGTCAGACAAGTCATGTTATGTATGCATCACTATTACACCATAATTCCAAGGTAAATCCTTACTGGTTTCCTTAGGCAGGCCCAAATAGATCAAAGGGACTGAAAACTGCTTCAAATATTTACCGCAGAAGATTAAGATCCACCAGTGATACAGATCTTAGCGCTGTTCCAACTAAGACTATACTCAGAACTAAAATGTATCTTGACAAGCAGTAAAGCAAAGCACTCCAGGAGTGTCTGTACCACAAACAGAGGTTGCAGGTTGGACTCGTCTTTAGAAAACAAGTCTACATGGGAAAAAAGATGCTGCCAAAACTTCCTGGGACAGAGAGAGTTTGAGGGCAGAACTACAGCACTGAATGATGTGACAGGACAGCAACCAATGTTCAGCTTTTAGTACACTTCCATCTACTGACAGATGATGCTTTTGATTTCCGAGAGAAAAAAAACACAAACGAACCTTTCACTGCTGCAGGCATTGACACCCACTGAGGGGAAAAAACCTAAGTGGATAATTCCCAAACATCCTAATATCAAAACTGGTTTTACATGTTGCTTTTATCTAGACCATATATAAACTTAAACTCATATCTCAGAAGAAAGAAATTATGATCAAAAAAATGACTTTATCCTTAAAGATGCAGGAGAAGAATCACTGTTCACAATGACCTATTTTTCAGAGGAATACGCAAAAAGATAGCATTTTCTTTAATACAGAAAAAAACCCTATTTTTTAATACCTTTTATTTTTTAAAATCAGAAAATAATGGCAAAACAGTAGCTGCAAAATGCAGATTTCTATTTAGGACCTTCTTCTAATGACTCTGAAAAAAAATCTTTTTAGATTTCACTTCTAAGGAGCTGTATTAACATCACATTGGGCACTTCCTAAAGTACTTTAAATGTGTACTTCGGAAGAGTGATTAGGGACTACTTAGTGAATTAATGAGGTTACTCTGTGTTACTCCTTAGTGAAACACCGACTTCAAGTTAATGAGGTTACTCTACAACCTACGCTGCAGCTCTTGCTAATTACTTTAAGTCTTACAGCTCTGGATTCTGATTCTGACCCAACTTCATTCCCGCACTCTCAGGATAAGAACTTCTGCTACTTACTATCTTTCAAGTCTTCCACCCACCATGTTTCAAAGGTCTTGCTGGAAGACAGGTTCGTCCGAAATAGGTAACTATTCTATATCGATATTTACCATTTATATTCTAATCTATTAATATTAGGGCAGCAAAGCATTCTCCATTCCCTGTACTGACATCAAGGAAAGACCTAAACCATATAAAAAAGTGGTGATTCTGTATAAATTGTATTTAAACATGTTCAGACTTTGTGTTAAAATGAGCTATTAGATCGTAAAGACCATGATGCACAAATTCTTTAACATACATTCTTCCTTGCAGAAAACTCAACGAATCTAAAAGCATTTTTTAAATATCACAGTAGCCTTGGTGTCAAGAACGGCTAGGAAAATTTGTCAATATCATTATATTACTACAGAATTCAGAGCCCTATAATTAGCATAACTCCATATGCTGACACACTTCTGAACCTTTACACACACACCCACCTCTTTAGGAACAGGAATATCCACAGGGATACAAAATGCTTAAATAGCTACAGCAGTAAGCTCCTGCCAGTGCTAATCCCCTAAACTCTAATGAAGTGACTCAGCTGATTTTACAGCTTGCCAGTGTAAAAAGATACCAAGGAAGTAAAAATAGGCACTGTGAACTCATTTCTGTGATTACATTTCATATTTTAATGCACTTCAAATCTTGAGCTAAGACAGCAGCAATAATGGTGAAGACTATTGTTGTGCTTAGAAAAAAACCAAAAGAAGGAAAAGAGCCAACTCCACTTCATCCCCAAAACGGTTAATACAACCAGTGCTAGCACTGGGGTGTTACCCGGTCCCAGAGTAACCGCTGGATTCAGCGACGCGGAGCCCCTGGCATGTGACAAAGCCTTCGGCCTCAGGCGCCTGGTCCAAGACATGTGACTTGTGGCAGAAAACCAAGCTCAGCTGCCTGCCAGCACTTGTGCTGGATCTTTAATGCATACCATCTGCTGAGGCCAGTTATAAGTGGGAAAATAAGGAATTCTATGTGCCTACAGTACTTAATAATTTTAAATACAAATTAAAATATTGAAGTTAAACCTTATTAGCAACTGGTTTTGAGGAAAAATATCCCAGTCAAGTATTTACAACAATTTGTGACACAAATTTCAAACTCTGAAGAACATCCTGCACAACTGATTTGTTCTTAAAGCAATAGAAATTCCAACTAATTTTTGATTAATGATTGTTTTCCTTTTCTGTAGTTCTTTCTATGGGAGGAGATCTCAGACTTTCCTTCATTGTTTCTTTTGCTGAAAGACTGTTCTGTTTCTGTGTATGAACCAAAACCAATCAAGCTGAAGCACAAGAGAACTGCCCACACACCTGCACTGCCTGTATGCTTTCTTTTGGACACACTTCCAAAACATGTTTTCCTGTAATACTATTACAGAACAAATAAAGACCAGAAAACATCTACGTCGGTAAAAGACTTAAGACATACCATACTATATTTTAAAGGTACAAGGAAGAAGCAACTAAAAATTAACTGCTCATTTAGAAACTTTTAGCAGAATTACAAAATATTAAAATTTTCACAGCTCTGAATCTCTACTTTTAACTGCAATCACGGCTCAGGCCAACAAAATTATGCTAGAGAATAAAGAATTCCATCCTGTATCCACTCCAGTGAAACTCCATGTTATTAGAAATTAAAAGAAATGAGTTTAAAATTCAAATTTGACATTTAAAGACAACTTCAAACTTCCTTTTAGCTAAACAAATGTCAGAGAGCTGAACCCTCTTCTGGGAGTTCCCTATTAGGAAGGAACACATCTAAGTCTTCAACTGCACAGTCAATAAATACTAGTTGTGTAAAATGAAAGATAAGAAAAAAATGCGTAAGAAGAAACAGCTTCTACAGGATAAGTAATTTTTATATTTCCTAAATAAGTTATCATTAGATTTGCTCTTAAATTTACAAAGGATGTGTCAGGCTGCCTTTAGTATTTTTCAGTATCTTGCAAAAGCTATGCCATGCCTCAGGGCAGCAATTCCACACAAGTTTATTCTCTTGTCTCCAGCACTTTGTAAATATTTTGTAGAAACTTGATCCACAATACCTGAATAAATTAAAGAACTTGAAACTACAGGTATTTCTGCCTACAACTTCCACTAGGAGCAAGCTCAATTCTGCGAACAGGTAATGCTTCAAGTACACATTATATTTGTTAACATTTCAAAAGGAAATATGAAATTAAAACAAAATGAATTATTCTGCTCATGTGCCTAAATACACACATCTCCCCAACAGCTTCTGCAGGATTTCCAGGTGCTCAAAAAGAGAACTGAGTTAAACAAGAAAACTTCCACTTCCCCATTACCAATCTACTGAACATCTGTGCTATCTATGCCTCTTCCTAGGAGGCCACCATTAAAAGTCACTTGACTAGTACAGTCACCCAAGAAAGGAAGTCTCTATTTGAAATTCCTCTAACACCTTTCTTATTGGTCTCATCCAATCTACTAGAAGCTGGACTCTTGCAAAAGGTCATTTACTTGCTACCTTAAAATTCTGCACCCATCTTTTGCATAGTACTTGCAAGACTAACTTCAATTTTACCTCACACATGAAACTCTGAATAAAACAAAGGCTCCTTGATGATACTACGAGAAAAAAAAAAAAGCAGCAGACTAGTACATAGTGACAATATGATGACTTACACAGTTGTCTGGACTACCCAGAGGCAGAGGCACAGGCTCATTTAAACAAAATGTGGTTTAACACACACAAATGCCAAGTTACAGATCTGAGTCTGGGCAATACATCAAGTCATACCTTAGAAGCAAGCAATCATATCTTTGAAAGCAACTCTGAAGAGAGGTAACGAAAACCACACTTAGAGTACAACATTTTGGAAACATCTAACTAAATTTGGCATATTTAGCTGCTAACAGAAAGGCAAATGTACTGCAGTAAACAGAATGGATACAGGCAACACTGGAAAATATTCCTGAAAAACTTGTAAACTATAGAACTGGAGAGGTGGAGGAGGATCAAGAGCTGATGAGATCCTTGTGTGCAAGTACAATCAGAACAGTACTGGCTTTTAATCTAAAAGGAAAAGGTAGACTGACTGTACTGCACAGAACTCATATGGAAAAGAACAAGCAAATTTCAACAAAAAAAGACATTTTAGACAGCAGATTAAATAGCAAAATGGGGTAAAATTAGACAGAATGCCCTCTCAGAAGCATTAGCTACACACTGCACTTGTATCAACGAAGATGCTCAATCCATTAATAACCAGGTAAAATACAAGGACCTATGACGGAAAAGAGGATGTCAATTTAGATGACCTAATCTTCCCTTCCGGCCTTTGCAACCATTAAGATTCTCAAAATAACTAGACAAGTTTAATTAATCTCTGTAATACCAGTGACAACAAGGCCATAATTCCCATTTTAGAAAGAGCAACCAGAAAGACAGTAGTATTTTAAAACTCTTATAACTGCAGAAAGAAAACAGAAAAATCCACACCCAACCACAAAAAATAGCCTTAAAAAGAAATAATTCTAAACATTTTGCTGTAATAAGACAGCTCCCTGAAACATCCAATACACACCCCTACTTTCACCTCAGAAAATCACTCTATATGATGCTGAAGATCATGTTGGAGCCCCCAGAGTAAATTACCGCAGTGCTGGTATTTCACTGCTGCCATACCCTCTGCCTTCATTAAAGGGCAAAAAAAAAGTAAGCAGGACTCACATGAGACTTGTCACTACACAGGTCACAAAATTGCATTTGAGGGAGATGTCTGCATTAGTCCAAACCAATAATTCACTAAGAACATATGCTCTGCATGGTTTAAACGAATGAAAACTGTAGTCCATTGTTGACAGCAATACTTATCCCAATTGGCTGCACTCCAGCAGAAAACTGTAACAACGGTCTGACTTTTTGTTTCCTAAGAACAACAAAAGGAGCAAATCTGTAGGACACACAACATGAAACCACCCTGACTCAAACAGAGCTGCCCTCTCAGTCTGTTAGTTTTCCTATGATCATTAACCTGTTAAAGGGCACGTCACTACTGTCTGAAGCACAAAGATGTTTTTAAAACCAGTCGAGATTGTAAAATATTCCTGAAAACCAGCACTTTGGATTCCTATCCCTATCTCTACAAGAAAAATTGTTTTTCTCTCTATAACTAATTTTGATTTACTGGAGTTATACAATCCTGATAGGAGAAAGTAGTTTTAAGCAATCAGGTGGAGGTAAAGCTTAATTGGTGCACGCTGTTCTAACAGTCTTTGGCTCATTAGAATTTCTTTTAATGCTTGTTACTACATGCTAGCAAATAAAAGATATAGAGATAAACCTTTTCCTTCATGTATAGTACTTTAGAAAAAACAATGTTCAATGTACATTAAAGTAAACATTTTTGATCTGCAAAATAAACTGAAAGGATTTCTATTTTACATATAAAACCCTAAATTCCAATCCCTTGTATAATTTGGTTTTATTTGTCAAACGAGCTGATAGTTCTTGATCATTTTTTTCCAACCAAATCTGTTAATGCTAAACATGCAGAGGTGACTTAGGGAACAGTCAAACGGGAAGATATGGTTCCTCATTAATAAGACCTATTTCATCTGCTGTGTAAAAAACATTTTACTCAAGTTTCACTTTATTTGTTGCACTAGTGCCTTGTTCTACAAATTTTCTATGTAATTAGGGAAAATATATAAATAACATCTTGCTTGCTAAGTACTTTTACTGCGGCAGACAGGAAAAGAAAAAAGCAGCAGAAAGCCTAAACTAAAGGAGTACTCATTTTATTCCACAAAAAAAAATTACCAGACAGCAAAATCAGCTAAATTGAAACACCTATGCAAACTAGAGCTATATTAATAATATGAGATTGCAACTAATAGCCCCTACATAGTGTTTAAATTGCTACAGGTAATTTCAAAGACAAAAACCTCCATCATTTCAAATCAAGCTTATATAAAATGCATACTTAAAACTCCTGTTAGAGTGGATTTAATAGCACAGAGTTTAACTACAATTTGGGACCAACACTTCTAATGACAACAGTTTAGCTATTTTACTCCAATTCAACTACTTAATAGAACCATTTCTATTCAGTTTCTGAAGCTCAAGCTATTGGCTTTTGCTGCTGGTAAAATGTTAGCCGTTCTTCTGGCTAAGTCACTAGCAGAGTCTGTGACTCATTATCATCATAAGACGAATACGCCACTGACTTTTGTAATGTTAACATATGAGTAACTTTAAAAACCTGTAAATTGCTGCATATCCCACACTGTTGTGATACAGCTAGAACTCTGCAAGAACACTACAAAATCCTGCACCATACACTTGTGCTTGCTTCTGGTTTTAGGCTGATCCGGAACACTAGTTCCAATATTCATTACTCTTGTACAGAAGCGAAGTATTAGCTTTAAAACATAACATTTCCTTGAGAATATGTTTACAAAGTAACCCTGTGACTTTACTGCAATAATGAAGCACAAGATTCTGAATCCAACATGTCAATACGGGTTTGTTTCCCCTTCAACTTTGTGCTTTCTTTGCCAACTATGACCGTGTATTGCCCTTAGCTCCTTAAGAAATCAGTCTGGAATCAGTGCTGTGCTTTTAGGGAAAGTGCATAGCATTCACGTCAATATTTTTAATGTGTTTTTGTTTCACAGCTTTGCCAGTCCTCACCATATGCAGCTTTTAATCACCAGATGTACTTCACTAAAATGATGAGCTCTTTCTTAGCTTACGTCACAAAAGCAAATAATTTATGTAAAATACCTAATATTTAAAGTCACTCTGACTGATCCCTGAAAAACATCACATTCTGTTCTCCAAGAAACTGACTGTTTTAGAAGTCCACCTTCCATCTTCCAGTTGTTGCACAGATGAAAAAATTTCTTTAAAGTTTTGTCAACATAATTAATAGCAATAAACAATTCCAAGACCTTGAAATAACATCTGCAGAGCATCCAAAAATTGGGAATGCTGGTCTTGTTTGGTAGTAGGAAAAAAAAAAAAGCGTTGAAAAGTCTAGAGGTTGGTTTTCTTACCAACAGAAAAATATGTCCACATTATAGATCAGGCATACACCAAAAATATTTTCAAAATTAGCACCCAAAAGTGTGTTTGGCAGCCTTTCTGCCACACAGTAAATCTCCTATTTAGGCAAACAACAATTTCTTTTAAAACACAGCTGAAAAGCAACTTGAAAATATATCCATGATTATTTTAGTTACACTCTCTCAGCACATGACAATTTTGGCTATTCAAACTGCCATTTGGAAAGATTTTAAAAATACTTCTCAAGACATCATCTACTTCTTACAGCTTCAAAATAAATAAAGTCACCTTGAAATGCAGACTGGGATACCACAGGCACCCCAGACAATCCACTGAGAAGCTCTCCACTGAAGACTATACACCTTTGCTTTCCCGTATTTCCAGTTATGCAGCTCCACCTCCAGTGCTCATCAGACACCTCTATCTGCTGTAATTCACTGTAACAGCAGAGAACTACCCATCTTCAGGGGATTTAAAGAGCAGTTTGCTCTTCCAGTGCATTAGACAAGTCAGTAAGCCTGACAGTGACATGAGGCAAGAATATGGTTGGGATAAATGGGAAGAAGCAGCTGTGCCTTTTGAAGGTAATGGGTACCATGTCAGCTCACCAGCCACTGAGGTACCAGATCATACACTTCTGTATATTCACAGTGCCAATCACAACTAGCAGTTTTAACTCTATTGTAAAATCACTTCAAGAAGCAGAGAACCTTGGTAACTTCTTCCCCAATTTATATTTTATTCCCTTCTTTTTGAGGGAAACTTACATCAGCAAAAGAAATAAACAACTTAAAAGACCAGTAAAATTAAATTACACCAAGACTCAAAACAAAAATTAAAGTGCCAAATGGCATTTTAAATGTTTCTTCTTTCAGACATAAAAAATAACTTTAAAACCACAATAGTGTCATAATAGAGCATTCATTATCTACACCAAGAAAAAAACCCCACTTGGACTATTTAATTCATTTGTATTGAAATGAAAGTCTGTTTTAAAGAAGATGCATAAAACCCACAACTGGTTTATATTTTTAAAGCTGACATTTCATTCTTGATTCTCAAATACCCAGAAGATATCCTAACACATCCTTATGCCTAAACTTCTACTTCTGTTCTGTACTGAATATCCTGGAGCAGGCAGTTCACCTAGATTTGTCAGAAAAATTCATTCTTAACTACCGAGTTCTTTTCTACAATGGCAAATTCTGAGGCTGCAAACATAGTGCTCCACCAGTATCAGTACTATGAGGGCAGATAGGCAGTGGAATGGATCTCCCCACAGCAAGCCTCTTGCAAGTCAGTTTTACCTGTAAGCTCACCAAGGCCAAGAACAGGCAACTTCAGTTCTAAAGCACTGTACAGAATTGTGCTCACTCTTATGGAACTATTACACATACAAACATTAGAGATGTATGAATTTTATGTTTCCTGTAACAAATGCATTTGTGAAAGATGAACAGCTTTTAAGAGATAAGCACAAAACCTGTTTATTTCAGAGCTAGGAAGAGCTCTGAACAGCTCACAGCTGTAACAAACAGCATAACAAACTTCTTAGAGGTTTGTAAACCCACACATCTAAAGAGCAGGATGTATTGGGAATACACTAGCCATACTCTAAAGTGAGAGCAATGACAAAAACATGGAAAATAGGCAAGAGCATCAAAATCACAAGAGAGGAAACACAAAAATAGTCTTGAGAGGTCAGGCCTAAAAGTTGTGAATGTTTAGACTTTTGCTACTTCTTTCCATGCTCCTTGTGGGCCTGCACAGGAAGTAGTGTAACACAGGCACCACAACACTATTAAGTAACAGAAGTGATTACATCAGCATTTTGTGCTGTGAGAAACAAAAAGGAGTAAGTGCAGGGACTGTGCTGCATGACATGTACAAACACAGTTCAGAAGGAAAGTGGCATGAACAGTAACACAAACCAAAGAACTGTGTGAACAGTGGTTACTATTTGTGATTTTTGCTTGGATTTACAGAGCTTAAAAAAAAGCTACATCTCTCACTAAGTGTTGGGAGAGTACAGGTGCTTAAACACATCTAGGGGATCATTATAATTCCAGTGGCAAAAGAAGAGTTTTTCTACCATTAAAAAACAAATCCCCACACAACACTTGTACAGTGATTAGTGGAAAGAAATGTATTAAGTGCTGCAATCAGATCCTATGTCAGAACAGGTACTGAGTATCCCTCAAACAACACCAACATTTTAAATCAGACTTCAGGCAACATTAACAGAAACTCTTCGTTTCACTGATCTACACTGAAGTTCAGTCTGTAAAAACATTTTTGAGGCTGAAGGTTTCTAGGAATGTTAAATGTTACAATCAGCTACTGGGAAAGGAAAATAACATTCCACAGACAGAATCCAAAGCTACTTACGTTTCAAAACAGCGATCCACGTTGTCTGACATCAGCAGCAGCATGCATAGCTGTTCCAGTGCTATTAGCTGCATATCCCTCTCATCTCCCTGCCCCATCTGCAGCCATTCCAGCAACGTGTCTGGGTCCACATCTGCCATGGTTTGTTTTTTTGTAAAAAAAAAAAAAAAAAAAAAAAAAAAAAAGCCACCACCACTTAAATTAAAAAGTACCAAAAATATCCTTTAATTGCTCAGGCCAGACTAACTTCAGCACAATTAATTTCTCTCTTTAGCCACTTGTGCAGTTTTCACCTGGAAAGAAAAAGTAAAAAAAAAAAGTAATCACCATCACAATCTTGTCATTGAAGTTCTTGCATTTACTCCTCTCTAAACTGTGTAGCACATTTTTGGGCTGACATTAAGAAAACTTCCACATGTTTTACCAACAGGTTTTTTCAAGTTTTATGGGCAAGTAAGAGGATAAGTCAAAATTAAAGCAAGAAAAGTTGTGCTTAACCCTTTTGTGTATTCTCAGAGAGAAACTGCTGTCTTGCCCACCCACTTCCCTTTAAAATCACTTTCATTATAAAGTGTTCAACTATATGAAATGAGTTACCTTCTCACTAAAGTATTCAAATACAGAAAAACATCAAATTTCACATTTCAAATAAAATTCCACAAAAGAAAAAACTGAGATGTGCAACTACAGACTTGCAGAATCTTTGCAAAAGTGTTCTAAATCCTGCATATTTTAAAATAGCATCCAAACACAAGGAAAATAGGCTAAGTCAAAGGATAAAAAAAGGCTATGTAAGAATCGCTTCCATTTTCAAGAGCTAGGGATTTGTTGGGTTGTTTGGGGATTTTTGTTTAGAAAAAATGTATAGCTTTTAAAAATGCAGTGAATAATTCAAATAATTCATGTACATATAAGGAAAACAACATTATTTGTTGGCCCAGTGCCGTAGTTGTACATGCAAGTTGAAGACCAAAAAAGTCCCTTTAAAATGTTAAGAGATATTTTTGACCTATGTGCTTGCTTTTTACTTTGTGCTTTACAAGCAAATAGCCAAATTCACCTCCCATGCCTGAAAACACTGCAAAGATGACTATGTTCATAAACACTAAAAAATTACAAACCAATTCCTTCGAATTAAATATACAAGGAAAAAATACTCTTTTCAAAATATAACTTACAGGAAAAGAATTAGTTAACCAAACACTCAGGTAAATACGAAACGCTGGACAGTGTCCCCACAAACTGGGGGGAGGTAGTGTGGGAGGCTTGATCTGGACAAAGTCTGCCTACTTGTTTACGTGCTGCTAATGAGTTAATAGTTAAAAAATAACTCCATCAAGGGCACAAAATCGAATCGGAATTTAGTATTCTATGGAGAAACACTCACTGAATCAGCAGTGCTGTTTCACAATAGCTTTGAACTCAAAGATGTGACAAAAGTATGACAGAGAGGATTTTTATGTGATTTAGGACCATAACATTACACATCAGTCAATTACTGCTTGCCAGTTACGTATTTGATATTGCTGCAGTCCTCCTCTTTAAAAGCTATTCAGTGTTACTAAATTAACTTTCTGTGCTTTGAACAACTCCTATGACCCTCCGAGCTGCTTGCAGACTGTACTTCCAGCTCCGGCACTAAATAAAACACCGCTTCCAGCCCGTAAAAATGCGAGCGCGTTCGCAGTACCGTCCCTCTCCTTAACGCGACTAACTCGCTACTCCCGAAGGAGCAGGGAGACGGAGAAGAGAAACACGGACACTACGAGAGGCGCCGACAGCGGGGCAAGCTCGACACAGGCACCTG
>NW_008678922.1:0-229 GCF_000695815.1 Acanthisitta chloris
AAGGGGAAGGGGAAGGGGAAGGGAAGGAGTTTAAACCAGGCAGAGGAGCAGATTGAGTCTGGCAGAGCACACAGCCCTGGCCACCCCAGATGCTCCTGCGGTCTGGGAGGCATTTTAGCTGCTGGCCTGAGAACACAGCAACTTTGAGCTAATGGCCCTGGCAGCCTCCTGTGAGGAGGAGAGGCTCCATCTACACTAGGGCCAGGTTGAAGACCCTTGCAGTGGCAGG
>NW_008678922.1:493-15931 GCF_000695815.1 Acanthisitta chloris
GACCCTTGCAGTGGCAGCTGAGCCATGCAGGAGTGGGGCACTCTGTGCAGGGAGGCTGTCCCAGCTGGGGGCTGAGGTACTTCCCTCCTTCTGTCCTTCTTCCCTCCATCCCTGGCTTGGCCAAGAAAACTTCAGGTATTACACAGTGTCAGGAGAATGAATTACACAAAATTATAGTTACATTCCCCTTGCCTGCTCTAGGCAAAATGCAAAAGGTCATCCTTTCCCTTGCTGCCTGATCTTTAATGTGTTAGACCTCTTACAGATGCTGCCATGGTGGTTACAATGGGGCCAGAGAGATGCTGCATAGTCACTCACACATTTTTCCTCTTCTGAGGGACTTGATTTGGCTGGGAACAGCCAGAGCTGCACAGAGGCCCTCTACTTTCATAGCTGGGCTTTGCTGGAGGGCTGTGTGCCCAGAACCCTGCTGACATAGTGAAGCCAGACAAATGAACCGTTCCCTAAACTGCAGGGACTGCAGGGTTTTTTGAGGGGTGCTGCTCCAGCACACAGCAGCTTTCTCATCCCCCAGCTTAGAAACTGTGATGACTTCAGGAGGAGCAGTGCCTGGGTGGGTGTGAAGCAGCATGAGGCTATGCATCCCACAGACCTCTGAAGGCTCTCATCACTCCTTCAGCCTCCAAGGGTATAGGATAACCGAGGATAGCTGCACCACTGAGAGCCTGTAGGTACCTTTCAAAGACACATAGGAGCTGACACTATGGTTACTAACGTGTTTTGGGGTTAGATGCAGGACTGACCACCTAAGGCAGGTTTACAGCCATGTAGCCTCAAGCCAGCACTGGAAGTTGCTTCAGACAAACCTATGAGACCTGAACCCACAGCGACATGGACCAAGACAACGTGCCAATGTTGTGAGGTTGTGGGTAAGGGCCAGCCCGTGGTGCAGGACACCCATACTGCAGATGTGCAGGGCTGGGGTCCCTCAGGGGAGATGCAGCTCCCAGGTGCACAGTCTGCTCCCACTCTTATGAGGTGAGAAGGCAATTTTCTGCTTTTCATAGCAATTTTCTTCAACTCCAGTGGCTAGAACCTACTCTGCTAATTGTAAATAAGTACAAGGAGAGCTTGGCCCAAAATAGAAAGCAGAGAAACCTCCCTGGCTCAATAAACTATAATAAGCACTTGCAGGCAGAGAAACTGTAATTTGCAGGGCCAGCTCTCCCCACAGGATGCAGGCTCAGCCAGGCTCTGGCTGGCATCCCTCCATCGCAGGCCATCAAGGATGGGAAGAGGGAACCTGGCCCCAGAGTGGCTCTCCTGGGCTGTCCTGCTCCTCTCCCCATCACTGCTGCAGGCTGAAGGCTGGTCCCTGCCCGGGGCTGTGCTGGGAGGCAGGGCTGAGCTTTGCCACATCCCTGGGGGTCTCCTCTGCAGATCCTGTCCCTGCCCAAAGCCAAGGCACCGGCCGATTTACAGCTCCCCACACCAGAGAAGCTCACTCACAGTGCAGCCTTTGCAGAGGGCTCCATTGTGGTTGGTTCCATCATAAAACACCATAAAACATAAAGTAATCAAGGTGAAACGAATGCTTGAATGTACATCCCTTCTCCATCCCCCATCCTGCCATGACTTCTGAGGCAAAGGCTCCCCCTCCACCTCCTCCCAGTACCAGAACCGCCCTCTCTCCATGTCCCACATTAAAAGCAATTTCTGCTTTGTCACTGCCCTGCCTATTTGCAAACAGCCACTGCCCCTACAAAATGGATGGGGCTCTTTTATGGGGCCTCTTACAAAGCCTGGAAATCGTAAAGGAGTCCTGCCAGCCCTGCCCCAGCGAAGCCTCACTAACAGCCCCGCGGCTTCCAAAGGCATCGGCCAGCACGCAGTGGGAGCAGCTGGCTCCGCCAGGCCCCGTGGCTTGAGAGGGGCTCCTGCGGATTGACATGAGCTGCTGGGTGACACAGAGGAGCTCTCCTCATCCAAGATGCACTGAGCAGAGAGCTCAGTCAGACAGGGCAGTGAGACCCCTCCAAGGGGTGTCACCAGGCAGGGATGTGGGCAACTGATGGGAGTAGAGGTCCTGGGGACTAAACTAAAACCCTTTGATGGGGAAACACCTCCTCAGCTTTGAGCATCATCAGTCATAAGTTCTTATTTGAAGGGTGATGCAGAGCACAGGGAGGAAGGTGACTCTGCTGAGCACATGCCCTGCCTGCACAGACATCTACTCTGCAGTTGCCCAAAGACCCAGAAAGCAAAGGTGCATGACTCCCATGGGTGAGCAAAGCTTATCCCACTCCAGAGCTCTCTACCTAGAAAACCCTTTTATTATGGCTCAGAGATGCTTCCCAGGGCACTGGAGGCTCAGAGTGTGCAATGCCACTCACCCAGCAGTAACCAGTGTGTCCCAAAGAGCATGAGGAGCCGCCCAGGTGAGAGCTGGCACCCTGTGACACACACTGCCTTTCCAGTGACCTTGTTCTTCAAGGACGAGATGGTCCCTAAGGGACACCCGGCCCTGGCAGACAGCAGTGGGGCCCAGTTCAAACAGCACTGCCAGACCCATAGGATTGCCACCAGCAACAGCAGAGTACTCCCATCCCAGGCTCCGGAGTGACAAACACAAGCTGGTGAGCAACTCATCTCTCACAGGTAGGTAAGATGACCCACAGAGCCGAACGTCCACCACGATGCTCCACGCACAGCTTCGCAAGAGCACCTTGCCACCATGATGATCCATGCAAGGCTTCACAAGGGCACCTTGCTGACCTCTCCCTGCTTTCAGTCCTCATCACATTCAGGGGATATAAGATTCTTTCATGTTCTGTGGCTCTCTGCGATCCTGCCATGCTCCCAAGAAATTTTGTGGCCCCAGCAGCTGAGGACGCATTGCCCTTTGGTCACCCCACCGCTGGCAGATCCATGCTGGCCCAGCATAGTATTTTCACCTGTTTGACTGTAGCAAATTCCTTTGAGCTTGTGGTTTACTGTTGTTGCTCTCCTTAAATAACCTGTAATAGGTTTTTCTTCTTAAGATAAGACCTTAGTAGCAGCAGTTTGGCATCACATCAACAGTATCAGGCATTTCCCTTTGCTGTAGGTACACTGAGATAAAGATTTCAGAGTCCTTTGAGCTACGGTGTAGACCTTTCCACAATAGTAAATGGTGATATTTCCATTCAGTAGTGTATTTATATCTTCCTAGTGAGGTCAATAACAGAGTATCCCTTGAGCTGGGAAAAATGATGAGTGATGTCTAGTAATTATAGCGACCATAAGGCATCCGTGAATCTAATTTTGACATTAAAAATCATGATGAACACTTCCATTGTCTATTTTATTTGCTGGCTTGGACAGTGAGGTCCACTGCTGTTAAAGGAATGGATGTCTGTCCACGGGGCACGTTTTGGGGTTGTTGGAATCTAAAGCAATTAACTGCTTTCGCCTCTATCAGTTTCCTGGCATTGTGCCTGACCTTGCATACAATTCATCTTCCTCATTTCTGTTAGATGTTTGCAAGTCATCTTGCTTTGAGCAATGTAGGCTGCAGTGGGGATTGAAAGATCTGATATTGCCATCCTTCCCCTCTTCCTCACCTATGAGCAGGCTGGCGCGCTGGTTTTATAGCAGCACATTGCAAACAAGCACTATGAGTGTACTCTGAAGATGAATTGCATGAAACAACTCTCCAATGAGGTGCATTTTGCATTTCAAACACCATCACTCCAAATGCCCAGCTGTCTTTGCCAGAGGAACCGATGGAAAAAAAATTCATCCCCATTTCATACAAATACCTTTGTTCATATTTGGGTTTTAGAAATCCAACTCTTTCCCACTGCAGTGGGACCTTCCCAGCCAGGCTTTCCAAACATAGGGTGGAGGACACCAGCAGGTGCTCCAGCAGGTCCACAGACAACAAAGCTTAGAAGCCATACTACTCAATTTCTGCCACTTGTTTGAAGAACCGGGTTAATATTTTGAGATTTTGGTAAACAAAAGCACAATGCTTTGTTTTCAAAGGCATCATGTGTTTTCAGACGCTTGTGGTGTTTTCACAGGAGATGCCACAATTCTTTTGGAATGATGCAGAATCACGGGAAATAGGGTTGTAACGGACCTCTAGCACTGGCCCTGCCTCAGGGTAGTGTTATCTCTCCATTAATCCCAGGATATGTTTCTACAAACTCTTCTTAAACACTTCTAATGAGAGAAACTCCATAGCCTTCCCCAGGCAAAACAACCAAGTGCTTAATTGTCCTTTCTCTTACATGGCTGGAAACTGCCTTTTCTGCAATTGCAGCACTAATTCCCATCTCAAACCTCTGCAGACTGAGCAGTGACTATTCCATCATTTACGTCGTTAGGGAAAATACTGACTTCTATTAGACTGAGGATGGATTCCTGTAGAAAGTGACTCAATCCATCCTTTCGTTTGACAGCAAGTTATTGATTTGTCTTGTCTGGTTTCCAGCCCTGTTTTGCACTTCTCCCACAGTAGTTTTATGGAAACCTGCTTACCAACCTTGCTAAAAGGAATGTCATGTGAAACAGCAAAATCCTAGCAAAGCCAAGGCATCTGACATCTCTGGTTTCTTCTCAATCCAAAATAGTCTTGTCACAAAGGGAAGTCAGATTGGCTTTTTCTTTTGGGGAGGATCTTTTTTTTTTTTAATTTAGAAGCAGTATTTTTCTTTGACCTGGATTAAATCCAGTCTAATTACAATGCTAATAACAATTCTCCATGCCTCCTCCTTTCACCCCTCTGTAAATACATTTTACCTTTGCCTCTGCCAATACCTGGAGCACTGTAACAGCCCAGATGGCTTCTGCCCGTTCCTTGATTAGCCAAGGATAAAGTTCTGGCTTTGGTCAGTCTGAAAATACTTTACTTATCTGCAGCTGAGCCATACTGCCCTTTAAAGTCCCTGCTGATGGCACACCATTTCATACCCTTAGCTGCCTGGTCTCGTCCCTTCCTGCTCACACCTTTGGAATATGACCTGGATTTTAGTTCTTGCAGACTATCCTCCTCTCTCAAAGGTCAGTGATGAGCTAAAGCTGAACTGAGACAGTCCCTGTTACAGCTCCTGTCCTGTTTCCTAAGGTTTGGATGGTTCTATTTGCTCACAAAAAGACTTGCTTCATCTTTAGATATTAGGAAAAGTTTTTTACCAAAAGGGCTGGCACAGGCTGCTCATAGCAGTGGTGGAGTCACCATCCCTGGAGGGATTTAAAGCCATGTAGATGTGGTACTTGGGGACATGGTTTATTGGTGGCCTTGGCAGTGCTGGGGGAATGACTGGACTCAATGATCCCAGAGGGTTTTTCCAACCTACATGACTCCATGATTCTATGATCAGACTTGTAGGTCAGCAGCCTCACAATGTGACCATATTTACTACTCATCCCTAGTTTTTAAGTAGGTCCCGCATCCCCTTATTCTCTCATGCTTTCAGCAAGCATTCCCATTCTTAACACATATAGGAAAGCCATCTCCATTTTCCTCTTTTTTTTCTTCCAAGCCAAGTTTCTCCCTCCTCTGACACCATCCCACACACATGAATCAGTTGGCCTCAGTCACAGGCTTCCTAACTGTGCTATTAAAGATCTTCCCTTGAGATCGCTTTGTCAGTATGTGTTTGGCTGCTCCTTCAAAATTCTCTACAGAATTGGACTGGCAGCACTTCACCAGTCCTAAGGGGAAAAGTCTAAACCACTGAGTGAAAAAAATGATTGACCAATCCAAGAGCACAGCCCTAGAGTCCTCATCTCCTCAGACTCAGCCACCTCAGGAGTGTTGAACAAGGTCCCAACACATGGATTTTGGTTGCAACCTCCTTTTTCACTCCTTGCCAGGCAAAAAAAGACGGAAAAGTGTAATATACACAGCACAGTTGCTGTGGTCTGTCTTCTGCCAAGCCAGCCAAACCAACAAATCACTGTTAAACACATCTTCCACGGGCCGGTCACATTGACACGTGCAGAAGATATTAATTCCAAGTAGCTCATAATTTGAGTCAGGGAGGCTGTGATGGGATTTCTCTTGGTGAGTTCAGAATAGGTCCCCACAGGATAGGGAGAGAAGGGAGATTGGCTGAAATCCAGGGATTTGGTGCAGCTGCACACGTACCCCAGCATGAGACGTCGCTGCAGTAAGCAGTTCCAGGGGACAGAGACAGCTGGGACATGGCACTAGGAGCATATATTACAGCTGGCAACATTACAAACAACTAAAGGACAATTGTCCTGACATTTTTTTATGGAGCATATCGTTCTTTTTAATAAGCATTTCCTTCATAATTGCATCTGTTCTCCAAGGATTTACTGTGGATTAGGAATCCCATGTGAACACAGGGAAGCAAATTGTGATTAATTATGCTCAGCTTGCTCAAGGTGTGCTATGGGTAGACACATAGAGGCTAAAGATAAAAAAAACCAAAACAAAACAAAGTAACTGGGCTGGTTTTCTCCTGGAATGAAGCTCTGAGTAGGGAGAAACCCTTCAAAACTGCAGTCTTCCCATGGATAACTGGGGTGTCTTCCTACCCTACAACATCCAAACACACTTGCTTGGAACAGACCAGCTGAGTTCAGTTGTGCTGCTGCCTGCTTAAACCCAGAGTTTGAGTGCTCTGGTAGGGCTGGGTTTAGACAGGGGACATGGGAAACTTGAGGGACTGACTGCCAAGAGGCAACCCACAAAGTTGGTCCTCATGCGCAGTGATGATTGTTACCAATAGTTCCTGGAAGCCAGGTGCTGCCCTGCCTTGGGGCAGTGACATGTCCCTGCTTAGCAAGCCTCAGAAGGGAATCAGAGAAAGGAGCAGAATGAGGCTCCCCTAAGCCCTGCTGCCCCCCACGTCTGTTCAGCAAGACCCATGGCCGCAGAAAGAAGAGGTCACATTCAGCCAGGTCCCCCCACCTCTCCCCAGCAGAAAGCAGCTGGCAGAGCAGGCACAGTTAGTTAGCAGCACTATCCCTGCATGCACCTCTGCCAGCTAATCAATAAACCATTTTTCTATTCAGCCAAGAGCCATTTGTCACCGACATGATGAAAAATCCTCTGCTCATCAGGAGACAGTGCCTCCAGTCACCAACAAACAGCCAGAGTGCACCAGGATTTCTGAGACCTCTCACCCCAGTCGTGGTGGCCTCATCCTCCTCCTTTGGCCAGCACTCACTTCTCTCCCTCTTCTTCCCATGTTGCCAGAATTAGATGCTACAGGAATATTTAATCAGAAAACAGGGGGCATCCCCTCCTTCAAGGTGGCCTCTTTACAGGGAACTTGGTCTTAGGAGCTGTGAACCATTGTGCGATTACCACCACATCGAGAAGCTATAAACCCTTCTGCAAGCACCATGACATTGAGGTCCATAAAAGCTCAGAGATACTTTCATCCCACCCTGCAGAGCCCTCTTAGCTGGTCCCAGACACTTAACTGTGTCCCCCAGCAGCTCAGCTGAGCTCAGGGTGTCTGTGCACACATGGCGATACCCTAATGACAACTTGATGGTTGTCCAGTGAGCATGGGCAGAAGATCTCTGCTCTTTGGGAAGAGGAGTGCCAGTCCCCATGACTTCCTGTTCTTGAAAAAATGACACAGCTTGTCCAGAAACGACCCCAACTTTGTTTTCTGAGCATTGCTGAGGCTACTTTCTGCATTCTGGGTCTCTGAGAGGAGCACCTGCCCCACACAGTATGGGATAAAAGAGCAAGTGGGAAGCAACAAAAGGGTTAAACACACAGTCAGAGTTGGAAAACTACTTGATCCAAGCAAGAACATTAAATCAGGATGGGGAATTTCTCCCTCTAATACATATATATGGAAGGAGAAACTGCTGCCAGTAGCATTACTCATGATGTTGTAAAAGAAAATGGATTTGGGGGTGCTGGGTTTTTGCACAGCAAGAAAGACTTCTAGACCATTAAACTAGAGACATTCATATTCTATTTCCACATACATGGCACAAAAGAAGGCTACACAATGGTTGGTTTGAGCACTAGGAGAGGCACAGCTTTACATTAAATGAAATGCAAGAGAATGGTGAAATATAGAGAGATCCTCCCTCCCTGGCTGTTGCATCTCACATGAGATCGTTTATCAGGGCTCAGCTGGGACACTCACAAGAGAGGCTGAACTGCCTGGAAGCTGATGCCCATGTTGTGCCCAGGCCATAAAAAATTGCAATTATCACTAATAAGTAACAACAACACTTAATAGTAACGAGAGACTTGTTGACCCACTGATTTTCAGGCATGAACAACTAATGTTCACTACTGCTAAGAACCCATAGACATCACCAGGCAGGTAGAAAAGACAAAAATTGACATGGAAAAACCAGGGGGAGCACATTTACATCCTGGAATGGTGGCTCTGGGCTGGGCAGGGTGGCCTGGTGGGCTGTCAGGCTGGAGGCAGCAGGACATGTGCTGTGGGAAGGATGGAGGACTGAATCCTATTTGCAAGATCTGTCAGCATAAAAAAAAAAAAAATAGCAAGGAAAACAGTTTAAATGAGCCCAAGAGGCACATGTGAGTTACAGCGCAGGAAGGGGACAGTCATTCTGGAGGCTGTGTGCTGAAAACACTAAGCAATAAAAACAGGGTAAAACCTCCCCAGTTTTCTTGTAGCATCAAGTGTGAGTGAGCAGGGAGGAGCTGAGTGAGCCAAAATGTTCTGCATCATGCTCCCACACAGTAATATCCTGAGGGGAAAAGCTGGTGCTCACTGCTGGCAATGGTACTTAAGGAGAGGCAGGATCAGGCCAGGAGAGGGACGATGGCAGAGATGTCATCCATCATTTGAAGCTGGAGGGTTGGCTATGGGCAGCTCCAGTCAGAGGTGAGATGCTGGTGATGAGCACAGTGGGCTCCCAAGCTCTTGCCCTGCCCAGGAGAGCCAGTTTTCCCAGAGGCTGTGGCAACAACAGGCATTGGCAAGGCAGGTGGGAGCTGGGTAAGCCAGTGCATTGGGGGCAGCCCTGTGGTAGGCTCCCTGCAGTGGTGACAGCAGCCTTGAGCCAAGGTACTGGGAGGTAGGGTGGAGGCTGAGGGGACCATTCCAGGCCATCCACAGGCACCCAGCAAGGTGAGCAAACCTCTGCCAGATGGCTGTGGCACCCCCACGGCCTGTGCAACTGTAAAATCAAGGCTGAGAAAGAGGTGATAAGGAAAAGCTCAAGAGGGATGTAGAACTCGTGGCTTCATAGGTAGGACCAGTCTCAGGTCTTCAGAAGCATTTCCGTGAATTAATGCTTTTTGAACGTGACCACATCATTTGGAAAAGCATCCAATCTTAATTTTAAAATAATTAGTGAAGGGGAATCCATCACCAGCCCAATTGCTGGTCACCCATCCGGTTCCCCTGAATTTGTCTCGTTTTGCCTTTCAACCATCAGATCTTTGCATGCTAAATTGAAAAGCCCTCTGTCAACAATTTGCATCCTTTAACCTTCCCCAGGAGAGCTGCAGTCACTGCAGTGTGAGGAGTTTGCTTTAACCTTGAAACTGCGTCTGAAATGACAACAAAAAGAAACTTGGTAAAAGTTAAGAGGGACAAGCAGGAGATTTGGGGTCTTAATGAAGAAACAAGTACTAAAAATTGACGTGGAAAAAGGCCTTCTGAAAGAAACCCTTCCTTGCAGCACACTGGTGGGCTCATGGACACGAAGCCTGGGGATGCAGTGCAGACACCAATAGCTCCTGGTTGCCGTGCAGAGCAGGGCGTCTGACAGGGAAGATGTCTTTTCACCCCAAAACCCTGTGGAAGGCATAAGGAAACCAGGAGGTTTCTGAAATGTTGAAAACAAGACAGGGTGTGAATCCCTGATGGAGGTGGTGTACTGTGGGGGTGACTCATTGGCCCTTTCTGCCCCAGCAGAGCTGTCAAGTGGCTTCCCTTGCTCCATCTCCTCTTGCTATATCAAGGCAAAACACTCCAAACCAAACTCCTGCTGGGCGTTGCTTTCCCCACCATGAGTGCAACCTAGCTCGTTATTGGCAGTACTTTCTACCCATCCCTGTGTGACCCTGTGTGTCACACCCTGATAAGGACCGGCATCACTGGCACCCTCCACACGCCAATGACACAACACGTCCCTTTACACTTGAAGGAGATTTCAAGGGGTTTCACATCCAAGAGGCTGCAGATGACCAGAAGAGGTTGGGTTTGGCACACACCTTGCCCCACTGCTGGGGCTCTGAGGTTTTGGCCACGTGGCTGGTGACACAGCAGGCTCCCAGCACTGGCAGTAGCTGCAGGAACATGTGCTCAGCCACACCCCTGTACAGCATCTCTGGAAATGACATCTGCAGCACACAGTGCAGCTGAGGGAGAGGGATCGTTTGCTGTTTTCTCTGGCACACATCTTGGCCAAACTGCCAGTGGGTCCCTTCTTTGGACAACATGCTAGGCTGGACCCAGTGGGGAGTGGTGATGTGGTCTTGGGGTTTCACTGATGATTCCAGGCGAACTGTTGCATGATAAGGTGACCTGTTGAGGTCCCCATTCTTCCTTGCTTGCCCCTTGGCACTGCCAGGAATTTATTTCAAGGGAAGCTGCTAGGCTGTTTTCCTGATAGGTCTAACCTATCTTACCTTGAATCATCTTTCCCCAGGAGGCCTGTCCTGGTGCTTTTTAGGTATGGTTTCCGTTGTTTACACCAGCTCCTTGTTTCCATGACGATGGTTACCACGGTGCTGGCATCAGGAAAAGCCCAGCAGGGTGACAGCATCTGCCAGCACCTTACAGGTGTGTCCCCTCCCTTTGCCACGGAGATGCTCGTTTGGGGCTGAGCATCACTCATGTCAGGGATGCAGCAGGCACCATTCTGCTTTTACACTGGGGCCTATCTTAAGAAGATCTCAAGCTACAGGAAAGGTCCCTTAACAGCCTTTGGAAAGAGGTCCCAGTGCCAGCCTTCTGCCATCCTGGTAACAAGTATCACAAGTATATTGCAAGTGTTTGCACAGCACCTTTCAACACACCCAGGCCACAGAACAGAGGCAGAGAGTATGGCAGGATGGAGCCAGACAAATCAACACATGCAGCTATTGGACCAAGAGGGAATAAATGTAACAAGAAAAGCAAAATGCTCCTTGTCCAACCCAATACCAAGCTGTGGTTGGGGCAGCCCTTTCAGCACCCACATGCCATGCTTGCTCTCAGGCAGCCCTGAGACCCCACACACCTGCCACAGAGACAGCCGGAGCTGAGTGTGAAGATCTGGTGCAAGGTGGATAAGTCAGGTGATGCCCAAGTTGGGAGGACTGCCTTTTTGGTACTCTTTATTTATCAGGGAATGAGATTTGCATTCTCCCACCCCACGCAGAGCTGCCCATGCCTGGTAATCTGCTCCCTGCCAAACCTGCCATCTCCTCTTTGCCAGTAAATTTGGGATATGATCTCCATGTAGGCACTAGGACACGCATTGGCCTCAGGCAGAGATGTTTGAAGAATGGGAAAAGACTTGAGGCACTGACTTGGTGAAACTGTGATCAGCTGCAAATCCTTGCCACATGTGCTCACAGAGATACACCCCTCCAGGAGACCCAAAAGCCCTGGGAGCCTGTGTAGTGCTTTCTGCCAAGGCTGATATCTCAGTACAGCTTGAGGACATCCCCAAGGCAGGTGGCTTTGGGGACCAGCAGCACACACTGTGATTGAGGACATATTTCAGCTGCTGCTGTTGCTCGTTGGTGGCTGGGGACAGAATGCTCAGGGACCCTAATGTGATGTGTCAGGGAGGCACTGACTTGTTGGGACCAAAGGGAGGGAGAACAGCACATGGAGGGGGCTGTCATAGCAGAGGATGACATCCAGACAGCATGTCAGGAAGGTTTCACGGTGTAAACCCTTCAGGGTTGCTGTTGGATGCAGAAGTTGGTGAAGCCCAACCATGGGCTGTCAGTTCAGCCACTGCAATGAGAAGGGCCCATATTGCTGGGGAAATCGCTTAACGAGAGATGTCAAGTGATGATGAGAGGGACAAGGCCACCCAAGCAGCCTGCTGGTGGATCCTGTCTCACTCCCAAAGCTCTGCCCTCATCCCACATCCCCTCCCACAGGGCAGGCAGGAGAGGATGCTCTGCCCCAGGTATTTCCAGCTGCTCTACTCAAGCCTTGCCCAAGCTGCCCATGGGCAGAGGATGCCTGTGGGAGATGGCCCCCAGCAAACCTTGGGTTTGAGTTCTCTGGGGCACAAGGCTTGCTCCCTGGCTGGCACACTCTGCCCCTGCCCTTTGGGGGACTTCTACAATGCCATGGTTGTGCTTTATGCTACACTGAGTCATTGCCAACTTGGTTGTTAATTCATATTAGGGACGATGTGAACACTGGCGTGATATTTTCCTGCATGATTTCAGACTGTTTACTGCTGCCGTGTTACCATGGTGATTAATGCAGTACTGCTCCATGCAAGAGTCCTATTAAACACCTACACACAGGGCTGTTTCCACCAGAGATGAGCTTCCCAAGCCCTCAAGAGCCTTTGCCCAGCTCCCCATGCCCATGCCACAGCTTTTCCCTGTGCCCCACGCTCATCCACATCCCTTCCCCTGCCCCTGGAGAGCCCCACAGCATCAGCTGGAGGGACTTGTTTTACTTTGCCACGTTTACTTGGCATCCTCAGGGAGTTTCCCAAAAATCTCTGGAGCACACAGAGGATGGCAGGAGGGTGAACATCAGGTCAGAGCTGCTCCTGCATGCTGGTCCTTGCAGTGGCAGGTGTAAGGAAGGTGAGATGCTCACAAGCATCAGGCCAGAAGTAAGCACCACCTTCAACCTGCACTTCAAAACCCACCTTGTCACTGTTAAACACCTTTCCTACAGCCTCAGGGTGGCCATGGCAAAGTGCAGCCCTCCTGCATGTAGCCCTGGCTGTGGGGCTGCTACCTGGGACACAGCTCTCTCAGTGAGGTCCCGCGGCTCTGCCTCACTTGTACGACATCAAGTATCTTGCCATGTCATACACACAGCATCTTCTAGGATTAGTTTCCTCCCAGCAGCCCTGATTCAGTATTTATGAGGCTAACACTGCTGCTAGTCCCTGCTTCTGATGCTGGCTGCTTCCTGGGGGATGTGGAGGCAGGAGGGGACTGAATGCAGGATCTCAGGCAGAATTGCCCCTGGTACAAGCCTGTGGGCATTTGTCAGCAAGAAATGATATGATGTATCTGCAACCCACAGGAGAAATGGCTGCAGAGTCCATGGTAGCTCCCCTTCTCCCATTCCCAGCCTGAATACACAGAGCCAAGTGGCAAAGTGGCTCCCAAGGTTTCGCAGAAGCAGCTCAGGGTAGTTGTCACTGTGGGGGTCACCTACCCACAGTGTGGTTTTCCTACAAGAGGAAAAGAGCCAGGAGGCAAAAAAAATAACTTTTTCCCCAGAAAAGCAGCCTCTCTGTCAGCATTCACAGAGTGAGCATGGAGGGTACTGTCCCCTGCTCCCGCTTCACCCCACACCTCTCACCAACTCGTAATTTCAAGCAGGGCACCCCATTGCCCCAGCCAGGCTCTGCAGACATGTCTGTGACAGTGGAAGAGCTGCAGCAGATGCTGTTTTCCCAAATTCTGGGACAGCTTGTGCAAGAGGTGCCTCTGCAGGTCTGTTGTAGAATGCTGCACCGTGGCAGTTGGGTACTACTGCCTGCAGTTCATTTTGGGATCACATCAAGGAAGCTGCTGCTCTTCCTTCTGCTGCCTGGACTTGGTCCTACCAATGCAACCTGTGAACATCCCAATCTACACACCATTAAGAGGGTTTTTTATGTCAGACATGAAACCCAGCTGCATGACACTGATGGGGGATGGCTGAGTCCTGCCATCCTGGAGGCCATGGAATCATGGAATCATTTATTTTGGAAAAGAACTTTAAGATCGTTGAGTCCAACCACTGCCCCAGCTCTGCCAATCCCACCACTAACCCATGCCCCTAAGGCCATGTCCATCTCCTCTTCCTGCTCTAGTCAAGCCCTTGTAAGGTGAAACCTACATCAGCAGATGAGCTCCTTCCTCCAGGCCAAGCCCTGGTGTGGCCAGTGGGCACCCTGCCTGGCATGGCTGGCCAGGGGCACAGCCCTCCCTGGCATCTGGGGATGCCAGAGCACAGCCTCTGGCAAACTCCTCAGCCCCGTCAATATTAATCTGCATCCCCAGGAGACATCTATTTCATCTCCAACTATTGTGTTTTTCTGACATATTTATGAGTTCTCTGTGTCATTAATCTGGAGAGATTTCCTAAGACTTCCCTTTCATGCTAGAAGAGCTAAGGGCAAAAGCCTCTATTAATCTATTCAGTGTCAAGGAACCTTCCTCAGGAGTCAACTGGATGAAAGGTTTTCACCTTTTAAAATTCTTAATAGAGGTTTCCCAGAAATATGTCTGGTGTGTTTTAAGTAAAAGTCAACTTCCTCTTTATGGCACATCTCTGGTTCTGTTCTTTCATCACCTTGACAAAATAACATTCCCCTCCTCTTCCAACACCTGCCTTTCTTTCCCAGTCCACATCACCCTTACACAGCATTCCAGCTGAATAGGTATCTGTCATGATAAAAGCCTTCTGGGAGAGGCTTTAAAATACAAAATCAAAACTAAGCATCCCATTTAAGGTTGACTAAGTGGCTTTGCACTCCCTTGGGGCAAGATAAACCTGGATGCTTTGCTGTTAGAGGCGCCTTCCTGACCTCCCACAGGTTGGTACCCACCATGCTCTGCCAAAGCCAAGGTTTGACTGAGTGCCTGAGGTTGATTTGGGGTGGGAACACTGCTCCAGGTGTGCAGAGGAGGGGTACAGGCACCTTTCTCCCAGTACTGGACTTGGCCTGAGGCAGGCAACCACGGGCAGGTCCCTGTCTGCAGGCACTCGGTGCACACCTGGGTGTGTTATTGATGGAACCAGCCTGCCCATCAATAACTCTCTATGCTAGTCTGGCCAAGTGCTCGTTTCCAGGGCCCTATAAATAATAATAACTGCTGAGGTCTGGGCTGATTCCCCACGTGAGGCTCCTTTCCATTAGAGCACTCTCTAGTAATTGCTTTTCATTTACTTTTTTCAAGGGTCTTCTTAGCATTGTATCTAAATCAATATTGTAGTTAAAACAAAAATATTTCAGCAAAGCCACAGAGTAGTAAAACCAGGGAAGCAATTACAGGAAACCTTCTAGCATTAGCACTGAAAAGGAAATAAAAGAATAAAAGCATTCAAACACCCATTTGAAACGTTTACAAAAACATTTTGGTGCAGCAAGTGGGTTTTTGGAGTGCTCTGCTCTGAGAGGGCCATGGGGTTAGTGTTTCACACTGTTTCAGTACAAGCTGGGCTGAAGCACATCAAGCACTGATCTCTGCTCCCTAGTGATCAGAGACAGAACCTGAGGAAATGGCATGGAGCTGTGTCAGGGGAGGTTTAGGCAGGATATTAGGGAAAGGCTCTTCCCCAGAGGGTGCTTCATAGAATCATAGAATCAGCTGGG